>NC_091543.1:23322500-23622500 GCF_030788295.1 Drosophila virilis | reverse complement strand
GTACGGATGCGTGCTCCAGAAGGTACATTGATTTACAAATAGTGTTTTTTTTTCTCGATATATATATATGTATTTCTACAACAAATAAATTTTGTTTATTATTTATATTCAAATCAAGAAAGTTATTGAAATACTTGTAAAATTGCAGTCTGCGGTAAGTATCGTAGTATTTTCCTACCCAAGGGATATGACAGCCTGTGTTATTCAAACAATTTGAATTGATGAGTAGTACAACTCTATAATAGAATAAAAACGGAAGAGACAGCATATCAGTTACTCACTCATTTTCCTCCCGTGGCGGTGGAAATGCGTATTCGTATACCCTGAACCCACTTTATGATTTTGTATAAATATGTAGATTTAACAGGCAGAAGAGCCAAGTCTGATACCACAAGACCGTCTGCTTCGCATTTTAACAGCAGGGTTATTGCGAAATTTTGACCAAATCGACAAAATGGCATGATTCCATGATTTTTTCGATGATTTTTTTTTTTTTAATATCTCGGGTAATAGCTCCGCGCGGAGATATATCGTTCCAAAACGACATAGCTCCCCGCGGAGATATGACGTTCCAAAACGACATAACTCCCCGCGGAGATATGACGTTCCAAAACGACATAACTCCCCGCGGAGATATGACGTTCCAAAACGACATAACTCCCCGCGGAGATATGACGTTCCAAAACGACATAACTCCCCGCGGAGATATGACGTTCCAAAACGACATAACTCCCCGCGGAGATATGACGTTCCAAAACGACATAGCTCCCCGCGGAGATATGACGTTCCAAAACGACATAACTCCCCGCGGAGATATGACGCTCCAAACGACATAACTCCCCGCGGAGATATAACGTTCCATAACGACGTAACTCCCCGCGGAGATATGACGTTCCAAAACGACATAACTCCCCGCGGAGATATGACGTTCCAAAACGACATAACTCCCCGCGGAGATATGACGTTCCAAAACGACATAGCTCCCCGCGGAGATATGAATTTCCAAAACGACATAACTCCCCGCGGAGATATGACGTTCCAAAATGACATAAATCCCCGCGGAGATATGACGTTCCAAAACGACATAACTCCCCGCGGAGATATGACGTTCCAAGAACGACATAACTCCCCGCGGAGATATGACGTTCCAAAACGACATAACTCCCCGCGGAGATATGACGTTCCAAAACGACATAACTCCCCGCGGAGATATGACGTTCCAAAACGACATAACTCTTCGCGGAGATATGACGTTCCAAAATGACATAACTCCCCGCGGAGATATGACGTTCCAAAATGACATAACTCCCCGCGGAGATATGACGTTCCAAAACGACATAACTCCCCGCGGAGATATGACGTTCCAAAACGACATAACTCCCCGCGGAGATATGACGTTCCAAGAACGACATAACTCCCCGCGGAGATATGACGTTCCAAAACGACATAACTCCCCGCGGAGATATGACGTTCCAAAACGACATAACTCCCCGCGGAGATATGACGTTCCAAAACGACATAACTCCCCGCGGAGATATGACGTTCCAAAACGACAGAACTCCCCGCGGAGATATGACGTTCCAAAATGACATAACTCCCCGCGGAGATATGACGTTCCAAAACGACAGAACTCCCCTCGGAATTGACCTTCCAAATCATCACGTTTTTTTTTTTCAAATAAAGGTCGGTGCAAAAATCGAAACTTTTTCGATGATGTTTCTTAATATCTCGGGTAAATTGATTTTAAAATGTTATACCTTTTTGAATGCGTACGGATCCCTACCATCACTTTTTCGACGATTATACCCTGAACCCATTAAAAATGGGTATAAGGGTATACTGTATTTGTGGAAAATCCAAATGTATGTAACAGGCAGAAGGGTGCATATATTCTTGATCAGCATCAATAGCAGAGTCGATCTAGCCATGTCCGTCTGTCTGTCCGTCCGTCCGTATGTATAAACGCAAGGATCTCAGAACATATAAGAGCTATAGACTTGAACTATAGACTTTAGATGTAGGTGCTCCTAGTGCCTGCGCAGATCGAGTTTGTTTCCGATAATCGATAACTAACTCCGTTTCCAAGCAATCGATAAGAATCGATATCGATATCCTGTTTTTTAGGCAATTTTGGTAAATAATAAGAGCTAGAGTAACCATACTTGACATATAGCTTCTAAAATAGAATATATATATGCATTTGATGTTGGAAGAAGAGGGTTCAGGGTATCCCCTAGTCGGGAGCTCCCGACTAGAACCTCTTACTTGTTATTTTTTATTTTTGCATTTTGTTTTAAATTAATTTAAATATTAAATATACATGTACTTAATATGACCGACACAAAAGACTGTTGAAAAGAAACATGAGTTTATTATTGTTAGTTTTTTGTTTAATTCTTTAAAATTTTACTATCGTTGTTGGTGTGTGCTTGTGTGTGTGTGAGTGTGGCTGTATATGAACGGGTGATATTTAAAAATTGCGATTTTGTTTAAATTTGACATAAACTGTCTGATTATTTGTTTTTTTTTTTTTTTTTTTATTGCTATGGTAATCGTTGTTGTTGTCGTCTGTTGGTTCTGAAGGTTTCGCTCCCAGTTCAATCCGTATAACCCGAGTCCCAGACCCCACCCAAACCCTACCCCAATTTACCCAAAACCCCCTACCCCACCACCAATCCTTGGCTTTCGAGACATAGTTCATTTCGCGCGCTATCTACATTCGATCGTTAATCGATTAATCGATCGCAGCTCGATGAAATTATATATTTCTGAAATAAAAATCACAATTTGAAGGCGATGCGATTTGAAATGTTGATATACTACATACATAGACAGACATACGTGCATACATACATAGGACATCCATACAAACTAGTTCTACAGACGGATCACACATAAATATATGTATGTACCGTTATATTATATATAATAAGGCAAATACGTTGAGGGTCAATTTGTTGCAGGAAGTCGAATCTAAAAAAGTATATCTATAGGTATGTCAATAGATCGCCTGATGCGTGTGTGTAAGGGTATGTGTATTGTCTTAGAAACCAGTCATTTAGAAGTGTGTGTGTGTGTGTGTGTGAGTGTGTGTACGAGCTCTGCGTTGTGCGAGCGAGCGAAACAAAAATGCTCAATACAAATAAAAAAAGAATTTAAAAAAAAAAAAAACAAAAAATTTAAGTACCTAAGATTTAAGTTTAAGTCATTTACAAGTCAAAATTTTTGTTTTTTTTTCTTTTTGTTGTTTGTTTTTTGTATGTTTGTCAATTGATGTGGTTCTGTTAAGCGTTTTCTTGTTGTTTGTTTTTGGTCGCCATGTCTTTTAGGGTTTCACTTTGTTTCCCCATCCACACTAGACACCCTGATCCCGATCCTGATCCTGGTCTTTATCGAGCGCACGTCAGGGCAGCAACAGGGGCTTGAAATATGCCCGACAAAAGATTGTGGATGCCGATGGGGGCAGGTCCTGATTGCGATAATACATATTGCACTCGCGCTCCGTCAGCTTATCGAATACGGCCGCATATTCGCGATGGAATGTGGCCAGGTCCACATTGGCCCGGCCAATGGCCGTTAGCGCCAAAAATAGTATATCCCGATAGAATGAATGCGAACGCTCCACCCCGCTGCTCTTCAGCTTGTGCCGTTCGTTGGCCAAACGCTTCAGCGGCGTTGCCATATCGTTGCACCGTATCGCCGAAATGATTTGTTGAATGACACTGCAACAAAAGAAATCATAATGAATTAGTTAAATAAATAACAAATAATTCAATATATATAATTCTTGAAAAATATTATAATATATCTACAGTCACTTAGTTGTGCACGCACTTTCTCATGCTGGTGTTGATAACCATGAGCTATATCTTGTATGGTACATTAAATATATTTATATTGGAACTATCCAATATATAGAATAGTGTTTCTAGCAGTACTATTCTCTTAACTTATCTTAGTATATTATAACGCTTTTATGGGAGCAGCTGCTCGGAAATAAGAGCCATACATATGTCTATAAGGGCATATCAACCTTATTTCTTATTTGTTTTTCATATCGACAAGGGATTGCTTGAGTTTGGTATGGGAAAGCAGACGGACGACTTGTCGTTATATACAATATATAATTATATATTTATATCTCACTTCATGCTGAGCTGCGCCTGATCGGTAAGTAGAGCCTTTATCAATGGACTTGTTGGCTGCGTCTCCCGATAGAGTATATACATGGGCGAACCGCTGGTTTCGCTATGCAAATTTAGATTATCCCACAGGCACTGTATGTGCACGGTCTTGACCTTAGTCAGTGGATCCAGTTGCTTCTCGTCGCTCTGCAAAATAAATGAATCAATTACATGAGCTACAACACCATGGCATTTGTATTGTACTCACCGTTGGCGGCAGGCACAGTTCGGGCAGATGCGTCTTGCACTCGATGCGCTCCATGAGCCATAATAGATTCCAGTAAATGATTGGATGCTCCTCGACAAAGTTGGACTTGATAAGCGACAAGTCACCCTCTTGGGTGAGTATATTCTCCAGCTCTTTGCGCAGCACTAACGGATTCAGATACGGCACCGTCAAGCTAGACTTGTTGGCAGCCACGCCCTCGCTGTTGTTTTCTGTCTCGGCAGCTTCCAGGCGCGTGATCTGAACGCTGAGAAAAGGCACCGTCAGCTTATAGCACGCATGGCATGTGGTATTCAAATTGGAATCCTCCGCCGACCAGCCGCTCATGATCTCCTCATCATAGACAAGCACCGAACAGTTGTGACACTGCGAGCATGTCGTCAACTGTATCAGCACATCGCATTCCGGATCCGCGCCCTGTCGCATAGCAATAATGAATGGTCAGTTTTGGTTCGGAATTGGATAGACTCGCTTACCTCAATTATGGGGCTGTAGAGATTGTCGGGCAGCGCGGGAAAGGCGTACATATGCATTGCCGTATTGGAGCTGTTCTCGCCAAGCGGCACCAAATTGTTGTAGCTTGACTTGCGAGACTCGCTCAGCCTGCCCCAAGGATCTAGATCGCTAGAGACGCGACGCAGTTTGCCCTCATCGGCACCGCTAGCTGTGTCATGCTCTTCGCCGCCTGCAGTCGCCTCTTGCTGGTGATGATGCTGATGATGATGATGGTGCTGCAGATGATGATGGTGATGATGATGATGGTGATGGTGCTGCTGATGGCCATTATTTGTCTTCACCGGTGTCGAATTGGCCGATATGGCGCCCTTGATCTCATCAAATTTGCGCGTCAGCGAATTGGCCGCATACTTAATGCTGCTCAGGCTGCCCTGGATCAGCTCATTGGATTTCTTGCTCGTCAAGCTGGGACTGTTAGGGAGCAAAAGTAAGATGAGCTTTGGTTAATATTTGCCATTATTTGGTTGAAAGGCTTTCACACAAACACACAATATACAGGACGGTTAGCGAGAGAAGTGCCAATAACATCAACAACAACAGCAATAGCAACATCAGCAGCTAACGATCCCCAGTTGATTACCACATTATCGAAAAGTTTTTTTCCTTTAATCAATTTCCAGCCCATACTACCTTAAAACTTCAAATATTAGGTGAATCGATAAGAAAGTTCTCGCAGATCGATCGGATATAAAACAAAATGTTAGATAAAAGTTTTGTACTCGATTCTGTAGGTGGATTTTTCAATTCCCCATTTCCAAAATTTGTTCAATATAAAACTATAATTACAGAAAATAGTTCTGCCTTTTTCACACAATTGTGAATTCTCAAAAGCCCCAAGTTTCGTTAAAGGATAAGTCAATAATTGAATAGAATCGTTTGCTGCTGCGCTGCTTACATGTACAGGTGCGAAGAGAAGGTGAGTGGCGAGAAAGAGGGTGAGAGTGAGTGAGCGAGCGAGAGAGAAAGACAGAGAAAGAGAGCGAGTTTTGGGTGCTGTTGTGGGTTATGACAAAACTGGGTTTTGTGTGGATGTTAAGTTTGTATTTTTTGTACTATTATGCTATGGAATATGCAAGTTGTTAGCGATCAATGTGAATGTTTGTGTGTGTGTGCGTGCATGTGTGTGTGGCTTATGTCAAACCTTGAATTGCCCGCCACCAACAACAACAACAACAACAACAACGCCGAAGACGTCGAAGTTGAATTAAAGGAGAACCCAAAAACCGAAGCGTGTATCGCCGCAACTGATCAAATGTGGAACTAAAGTGGAACATAAGTGGTTTCAATTGTTTTGTGTGTATTGAATCAAATGCTGCGCGACAACCAACACTTTTCCAAACAGAACAATAAATCAAACAATTTGTAATCGACAATACTTAAGAGTTGGCTTTTATGCAAAAAAGTATTTTGGACTGGCAATTAAACATTTCGATTATCGTAATTTTTGTTAAAATTTCTTGAGTTTGTTTTTCAAATTAATTCAAATTTTTTAAATATGTGTGAAATTTATACTAATTAAAGCCAAATAAAATTAAAAATAACCACTATGCACAATTGTATTGTACAGTTTTCTGTTTGAAAGAGTACTTTACGTTTAGAATAACCAAAGTACTTTATAAAAGTGATATATAAAGCATTACTTTGGAGTATTAATTGCAATTATAGCTGTTATAAATATTCCACAGACAAGAAAATCCACCTATTGCAGTGGTTTACCAAAGTGGAGTCTGAGTGGAAAGTAACTTATTCGTATGCCCCGCAGCATATGTACAGTGTGTGTGTGTGTGTGTGTGTGTGTGTGTGTGTGTAAGAGTGTGTAGGTTTTAGGAGCTTTTTTTCTGTCTGACTTACCTTATGCTTGATATATTTTCTATTATATTGGCGGGCAATTTCAAGTCTTTCTTAAGGGACAATCGTGCGGGTGAATAACGTCTACGGTAAAAAAAAAAGTTGCACAGAAACGAATTGGAGCGATTTTAAGAGAGTTTTCATATGTAAAAATACAAGAGGCAAAAAAAAAAAAAAAAAAAAACAAATAAAAATAATATCTAGTACAAAAATCTCTGAAAGAAAAAAGAAGTTGAACTGCGTTCGTATGGGTGTGTGTGCGTGGAATGTGTGTGGAATATATGTGGATTGAAATTCGATTGGTGAATGGCACACTAAAGATAATAAAACATGTTGTCTGCTGCTTTTTGTTGTTTTTGCATTCAACTTTTGGACCAACTGACGACTTAGTTACCCGAATGTAAACTTCAGCGAGGAGCCAATGTTGGCCAGACTGTGGGTAACCCCGCTGCTGGCCACTGGCATCGTCTCCGATCGATGCATGCTCTTCCCAATTTGCGTGGACTCATCAAACGTGGCGCTGCGCTGTCCCCTGAAAAGGATTGGTTTATCGCTGTACATGTTGCTATTGAGAGCTGTCGTTGTCGTTGTCGTTGTCGTTGTCATTTCTGCCTGTGCCTCCGGTAGCTGTGTGGGCGTAGCGTCCTCCTCATTTAGGGCGCCTAGCGGATCGTTTTGGGTGACGGGCGTGCGTGGTGAGATTCTGGTAAAGGAGACAAATTTCAAATCATGAAGAGAAATAATAATAATAATAAAAAAAAAACAATTCCAGTGGAGGCCAACTCACTTGGTGGGGCTCTGAACGCGTTGTCTGGCCTGTTGATTAGCCACATGGTCATCGAGCTCGTCTGGCTCCTGTTCCTCCTCATCCAAATCCACGTCTAATTCGTAGTCACCGCTTGCAAATTGTATATCCTGTTTGCCCTTTTGTGGTGTCAGCGGCGCCGATTGTTGCTCATGTTCGGCCCGTTCCCCATCCCCATCCCCGTCATCATCCTCATCGTCCTCGCCATCGCCAATGCTCATGATTTGCTTACGTGGTTTGCTTAGCAGCTGCGCATCGCCGCCATAGATGGGCGTATGCGGCGTGTGGGGCGAACTGCCATTGGCGCTGTTGGCGGCAGAATCGCCGCTGATTAGCAGACCAGCGCTGTTCACCACATCCTCGGTGGGCAGCACATCCGGAGCACCGCCCGTGACCGTTTGCCGCACAATGCTGCCCAGCTTGTTGCGCAGCCTGTCAAAGGCGGCAAAATCAAGCAGACCGCCACCGCCGCCTTCGCCGGAGCTGGCCAAGCTGCTGCGCGACTGACCGTCCACCGTTTCCAATGTGCTCAGATTGTGGTCATGCGAGGAGCTAAGTGATTTGCACACCTTGGCGGTACGACGTTTGCCGGCACGTCGAAAGTGTCCAGCGCCCATGATGACATTCTTGATGCGGTTCCAGCGAATCTGGCTGAGCGTGGTGCTGTCGCTGGGCCACTGGGATTCGAGGACGCAGCGATTATAAAAGCCGTAGGTAAGGGCGTTTGGTTGCAGGCCCGACCTCTTCATCAGATAGTGCAGTCGCACTGCCAGCACTGGCAGATTGTGTATGCCGCACAGCTGCATCATGATGCGATAGCAGAACTCATCGCAGGTGATTTTCAGCTTGCTGGCGCGCACCAGAACATCATAGGCGGCGCGCAAAATGTCATGCTCCTTACCAGCATGCCGGGGATCCATCACCATGGAAGGCAGTATCAAAAAGTACAGTGAATAGCAGGTGGCCAGCAGATATTTAGACCACGCCTCCGGATGTTGCTGGCAACGGCTGGCCATCTTCTGTGACAGCTTCACCTCGTGCTTGGTACGACGCGCGATGGGCGAGCCGGGCGACAGAGATGCATTTAGCTGTAGCTGCAGGAACTGCGACAGTGCCGTCTTTCTTGTGCTATGCAGCAACTCTGGCTGCAGCGTAAAATTCTTGTAAACATAACTGGCCGAGCCGCCTGATGTTAACGACACGTTGTCCGGCGGAAAGATATACTTGGTGCGCTCGCTGCTCTGGCCCGTATCCCAGTCGACCAAATGCAGCTGTCCAGGCGTCTCATCGTAGCCGGTCACCTTCTCGGCGCACTCGTCAAAGAAGCTGAGGCCGTGATCTCCATCAGACACGAAGCTGCGCTCCTCAATGAATCTAATGAACATTTGGGTTTTCATCAGCAGCTCAAAGAATTTCTGGTGCGACTGTACAAATGAGAAAGAGAGAGACAGAGGGAGAGGGTGAGAAGGAGATAGAGGGGAGTATGTTATTCATAAAATCCATTTTAAATCGTAATGTAAATGTAAATATAAAAATGTTTATTGCTAAGAGAAAATTGTGTACGAAGAGGTTTTGTTATTCATCAATTTCCACTATTGAACGTCTTAAGTGTGAATCATATTTCAATATTTATTTTATTATTGCTGGAATTCAAAATATGAGATCACAAACCATGACTCATTTTGAAGATTATCAGTTTTTTTATACCCTGATACCCATTTTTAATGGGTATCCCATTAAAAATGGGTATCAGGGTATATTGTATTTGTGCAAAATCCAAATGTATGTAACAGGCAGAAGGAAGCATCTCCGGCCCCATAAAGTATATATATTCTTGATCAGCATCAATAGCCGAGTCGATCTAGCCATGTCCGTCTGTCTGTCCGTCCGTCCGTATGTATGAACGCAAGGAACTCAAAACATATAAGAGCTATAGACTTGAAATTTTAGATGCATTTTTATTAAAAGCTAATATTTTTGAAAGGCGTAACATAAAAATGATCTGGAGAAAAACAAGAAAAGAGAGTGGCCGATAAATTATTGCCCTTGCTTGACAAAAGTAGTTTCAAATAGTGAAAGCATTATTGACCTTGGACTTGAAACTTGTTATTTTCGTATTTAGCTTAATCAAACGATTTTTTAAACAATAATTCAAATGGCTATATAATTGGTTAATACCATGCCTACAAGCAATTCTTAATTAGCTGGCGTTTAAATAAGCTCCATAAAGCATCAAATTGGGAAATAAGCAATTACTTATACAGTTTGAAATATTATAGTGTATTAAAATGTTGTCACATAACCAAAATATGTTATTGGTGATCTGCGTAAATGTTTGCGATATGAGGCAAGCATTTAAGTGTATTCGAATATCGCATTAAGAGGAATCATCTGTGACGCCATAAAGTGGCAAGAGATCTGCACCGTTTGCTGTTTCCCTCATCGGGGAACTTCTCGAGGCTGACGTCAGCCGAGGAACGTGAAATTTCATTTGAGATAAAAATAGATTGAAAATTTGTAGATTACTGCTAGGAAAGAAATAAAAACGAAAGCAGCAATAATCTATAAGGTCATATTGAACGGCGTTCAGATTCTGCCTACACGCAATTTCTTAGCTAACCCCGTCTGAATGATACCCAACTCTTTGCACTTACCTTATCGCGCGAGCGCAGAAAAGCTTTCAGCTGAAATAAGGCACTTGGATCCGTGGCGCCCACGGAAGGCGCCTTTGAAATAGGCACCAAGTAGTCACGATAGCCGCGCAATATGCACGCCATGAAGAGCAGAAATGCCTCCTGAATGCGCTGCTCTAGCACCAGCTTAAAACAAAAACAAAGAACTAAATTAAACATACTTTGGAAAGTAGATAAGATATGACGGGTAGCTTGCCTCACGCTTACGCTTCCGTATGTCACGATCCAAGCTATTAGTGGAATCATAGCTAATGGGCTTGGCGTTCTCCAACTCGGTGAGCGTCTGTCTCAGTAGTCGTGCGGCCCGCTTGGGCAGAAGCTTTGGCGTCAAATGGCGCTGCGAGTCGCACAACTGCAGAAGATAGAGAGATAAAAGAATAGAGTAATTGACAGCGGAGCTGCGTATGAGACATGCGTACGCTGATGTTATTGGTGTCCAGATCAATGCAGGTTACATCTGTGGGCGGCTCGTACAGATCAAAGAAGCGCGAGTCGACGCCAATCAAATAGGGCAGAGGCGCATGCAAAACCTCGGCCAAGCCCAACGGGCACAACGGTATATAGGGGCATTGCCACTTGAACGGAAACAACAGCGAGACAATCGCCTCAGCAACGGCAGTCAGCGTCGCAGGTCTGCAAGTAAGAGCATGGTTCAACGAAACAATTTACAAGCAATAAATAGAGTGCATACACACATACCTGAGCGAGTGTATGAGTATCTTTTGTTCGGTGAGCGCAAGGAGGAGTACGTGCAGACAATTGTCGGTGCCTAAATTTTGGAGCAACATGTGAAAACCGGCGCCACTGCGCGGCAATGGCGAATCCTCTGGCTGTGTGAGCAGAATACGATCATTCGACTCGCTGGACAGCTGTAGATGTATGCTAGGCGCCGGGAACGGAACCTCGTCCAGCAGCTGGATAATGTAACGCTCCACGGGTATTGGTATATTGACGCCATACACGACCATGCGCTAAGGGAGGCAAGACACTTGTTAGCGGACATCTGTTAATTGATCTTCGCGTCGCTTACATGTAAGTATTTAAGCCATTTATCAAAGGTGTCGCCAAAGGGATGGTGCGACAGCAAGCAAATGGCCTTGATCATGTGCAACGAGTGTTGTGACGCAAACTCCTCATCCCAGCCAAGCAGTTCGCATTGCTCCGCAGATAGCTGCGATGCACTGGAATAGCGAAACAAAAAAAAAAACAACATTTGAGCCAGGAATCAGTTTTCAATATGTGTGCCGCTTACTCGTAATCCTCGTAAAAGGTAAGAGCCGAGCCGTAGACCTTGTAGGTGCCATCGCTTACAGTCAGCACAAAAGTGCTGAAAACTGGGCTGATGGGTTTGCGTTTTTCGGTGCCATTGACATGTGGCCAGGCCTCCAGGCTGGCGCCCATGGGCAGGCAGAAGAGCGGCACGCTCGGACATAATTTGAGTGGAAAGTCCGTGTGATCTACGGTGGGATAGCGCAGTAATATTTCTGGCTTATAGCTAATGTGCTTGGGACGGTACATGGACTTCTTGTAGCACAAATATACATCGCTGCCCACATAGCCCTTGTTCAGCGTCTTGTAAATGAGACAGAAGGCATGCGGCGGCCGTTCTCCTTTGCTTTGGACAATCACGCACAGCTCTGTGACCACCAGTTCGTTGCAGGGCATGTCTGGACGGGCGCGTCGATATGTGAGAAAGGTTTTTGCCGACGAATTATTCACATTGGCCACACGCCCGCCGGGCGTTTCGGCAACTATTTCCGCATCCGACATGATGCGTTCATGGCCATCGTAAAGCACGCCTAAATGACAAAACAAGCAAATGTACTCCGAAGAATTTATTTGGCAGGTCTTGCTTTGCTTACCGATATCCACTAGCGGCGGCCGATCCTTGCCGCGTCGAAAGTATATGTAACATTCGGTGGTGCGTACCGAGCCATGATTAAGATTCGCCGGCAGTCCCGTTGGTGTGTGCTCCAACAGCTCATAGCCATCGGGCAGCTGCTCGCCCAGCAGCGGAAAGAAAACGCCAATGTCGGTGATCGGCTCAATTGTATTGGCCGCACGCAGCCGGCCCGAGTCATTGAATATGTTCTCCTGCAGCAGCTGCGGCTGCTCGGGCATGCCGGCCACCACAAAGTAGTCCGCTATGCGCTTCTCCTCCATATTTTATGCTGTAATCGGTCGTGTGTTTGTTTCAACTGCAAAGAAACGCCAAAAAGGGTATACTTTAAGTTTGGTGATTAGATAAAACGGACGGGTAGACGGTAGACACAGCCACGGAGTCAAGTCGCAAGCGGCAGCTGGCGCAAATCTTTGTTTACATTGCCGACGTCGTCGCTGCTATCGCCGAGAGCTTATTGCAAATGCGCACAAGTCGAATGAAAATCAAAATAATAATAAAAATAACTAAGCGACTTTGCTGGAATCTCGATACGAACGGCGTCGCTGTCGTGGACTTTGCTGTTGTTGCTGGTTTGTATTATGCTGCGACCACAGCTTACAACAAAAACAAGTTCCGCATGATGATTCAACGACGTTTCCGCTGCTGTTGCTGCTGTTCAATGCCAGGCCTTTTGTTTTGTTGCTGCTGATTTGGTTTTTGTTTACAGGAATCGAAATTCGCTCCCGTTGCGGTTGTTTCAGACTCGTATGCAAAACTTACAAATCCGCTGCTGTCTTTTTGGTCGTTGTTGTTGCAGCTGCTGAAAAAAAAACGCTGCTGCGTCTTTGATTTCAGTTTTCAGTTTTCGTCGTCGTTTTTGCAACTTCTTCACACTACGTTAATTTCTACACAGCGTTGCACAAACACACACACACACGCACACGCATACACACGTTCATACTGACAAGACACGAAATCATACATACATATCGATATGTAGGCGGCGACATTCGCCCACTTGCACTTTGTCTTGACTTTGTGCCCTTAACTATCGCGCGTCTCTTGACCAATTTGTTACGTCGCAGCCGTTTAATGCATGCGAAATCGTAATCAATTGAAAGCTAGAGTTGTTGATATATCGCACATCGTTTACATGCAATTTCGATATTACAGTATATGTATCGATTATCAATATTAATGTTATTTTTTAATAGTGGGACTCCTGAAACTAATTTTGATTTGATTTAGATTTCGGTGATCAGCTGTTCACAGCTGCTCCATATCAAGTGTGTACTGTGCCCAGAAAAAGTAACTAAATTTGAGTCAAGCTAAGCGATTTAACGAAGTCAGTTTCAGAATTCATATCATTGTGCTTTATTGACGGTTCTTCATAATTATTTGCTTTAGTAAGCCCAGCTAGAGAGCATCCAAATGATTCGGAGGTGGATGGATGATTATTCCACTTAATTCTTTCATTACGTATTTTGGTAAATTGCAACAATTAAAAGTTGCTCATATCCCGAATGCCGCGTGCCGTGCTGCAACAACGAATTGCCGATAGTTTTGCACTATCGCCATCGCCTCGAGAAGAGCGAACATGGGCTGCTACTTATCGATGACGATTCATTGTAACTATCGAATTTGTTATTTACCGCGAACAGTTTTGTATTCAAAACTATAAGAATAATATATTGTATTGCATGTTAACACAAAACAAAGATCGGCCGATCGGAAGGTGAGAGATAAAGGTTTCCCACCCGCGTTTTTCATGATTTTTACCATTAAGCATGCACTTCCATCATATTAAGTAACTTCAGTAAAATCAGTTTTAGTTTCCTACCACTTACCATTTGATCATCAATTAGTCAGCTAGACAAACAGTTTTATATATTGAGGATTATATAAATATTTTTGAACCATTTATATCCATGTATGCTATGTACATGTTTATTAATAATTTATAAACATTTTTATCATTTTGAAAAAAGAAATTATTTATAATATTTTGTACTGTATCTAATAATATCATTTATATACAAAACAAGGGCATAGATGCACACGCTTGCAATTGCATTATTTATACAGTTTTCAAATATATAACGGCCTGCGTTTAGTGGAAAATTCGATTAATTTGAATAAATCGTCATCGATAGTTAGCTCATCTCGAAGAGTTGACGATAATTGAAAACTATGAGTTATCGGTGCGGCAAGACATCGGCAATCGTGCTGCCAATGTGTTATTGGGGTCTACTAGTTGCGTATACTTAATAAACTACAACATAAAATCAAGGTCCATCAACGCAAACGGAATCCTGGTGGATAAGACACCATCAACTCATGTGGACGTTATTTAGCTGGGGTAAATAAAGCTAAGATTAACCTCAACTGCTTAATTCTTTTGAAATATGCATCGCTTTGCGGCTGGATACGAAATCCCGTTAAAAGCTTAGAAAAATAGACACCAACCCGACTCATTTGGACTTTCTACTTTATCTAGGATAAAATCAACACAAATAATAACAAATGTACAATTACCGTTATACCGTTGGGCGGCACAACTATTGATATACAAGTTATCGTAATCGGTTGAGCGCCAGCAATTCCGCATTTTAAATTCGCTAGCATCTTTTTCTATTCTATAACACTTAACCCTTTTCTACTGCTACTACTACTACTATTTGATTACAGTATTAAGAGACAAATCGACTTCTTTTAAACGCGACCCAATTAGTGCCTTGCAATTGTATTCACAGTTCTTTGCTCTGTGACCAAGCCAAGCGGGGCGTAACCGGCCCCAACAATGGCGACGCATGCATTAGACCTAATTATGCTTTTTATGGATTTAAGCCAAGCTGCTGCTGTCTATTATTCCCAATTTACAATTGGCCCAGTTGGTGGCGGCACTTGTCCATTGAGCCAAGCCGCTCGGTTTCATTCATAAAGGCAGTTGGCTCGAGTTTTAACTCAAGATGAGCGCATTGTGGACTGCGACTCGCGACTCAAATTGTGCGCAGCCAGTGGCGCCTTAAAGGGGAGTGTTGCCTGTTGCCTGCTGCTTGCCCCCCCTGCGACAAGGACTCTGCTGCACAGTTTGACTCGGGTTTGTTTACAAATATTCCATCGTGCTTGCCGCTCGTACCGTAGTCCTTTGAGATTTGTATGCGCGCCTGTTGCGTGCGCCCGTTGGACATTCTCCTAATGGATTCTGCTGCGGCCTCGATTGCTCTGGTTGCCCCGATAGCCTGGCTGCTATCCGTTTCTGTTTGTGATAATCTAATTATGCGGTCTTCCCGAGCTGGTTATCGGCTGTGCCATTGCCATTTTATTTGCTTCTAATCAACTGGACAGCCCGTTGTCCTTCGTCCGTCCTCCGGCTGGCCATTACAAAATAATAATATAACAAAGATTTATTTACAAATGCCATAATAAAAATCGCAGCCAAACAATTAACTAAGCAATTTAGGGCAACAAATCAGATTAATTAAGAACAATAGCCAACATTCAAATGCCAAATGGCATTGGACGTTTGGTATTTGGGACACTTGACAAAAATGGTCTTTGAAATTGTATTTCTCATGTCTCATATACGAAATTTCTGTCGACTCAGGAATACTCTGTAATCAGTCTGCTTTCAAAAATTATATACAATATTGGGGACGGGAACGGAACTATTGCTAGATTTTTCAATGTTTCTAATACTTCTTCGTTTAAATGTTTATAAAATTTGTCATATAAATGCGTTGAGAAGGAAAAAATAATAGCCCCTTTTTTTTATTAATGATTTTTAGTTCATTTACTTAAGCCACAGATTGAGCAAGCTTCTAAAAATATATATAGGGTGCATGTTTGAATATGAGCTCGTTTAAGGAATTGGAATTATACAACTATAAAACTTACCAAAAGACACTATATAATCTATATTAGAGTCTCTTACTAAAGGACGTTGTGTTAACAAAATAAATAACTATAAGATCATTTTGTTTATATATTAGGCTATAACATTTAATCTTTAATTGTTAAGTGGAAAAAGTGCTAAAATAGATGAAAGTGAAAAAAGAAACACTTATGCGATATATTCTTTGCAAAAGGGTGAAAGCAACTTGTTACAGGTTTTTCATAATACATACATTATTGTATTTCAGAGAACAATTTTCAATGCATTTTTTTTTCTTTCGCATAATGCTTAATCTTAATTCATTTGGTTTGCTTTTCTTGTTCCATGTCTCAGGCGACAATGTCACTCAGGATATTTGAGTGGGCGGCCGCAGCGAAAGCGCTCAGAGTAAAATGGAAAAATAACTCATACGCCGTGTCGGCCGTCGTTGGATGCGTGTTCGGGTTTCAGTTCGTCGATTCTTTGACTCTGACGATACTGCTACGGGGCGCTAGGATTGTGATTTGAATTGTAGAAAGCGCGCAGTTCGCATGCGAATGTCCTGACCGACGGTTGTGTGGCCGGCCCAGCATCCGAGCAACCGCATAGTTTAAAAAAAATCTTCGAAAATTGTTTTTGAAAATGTAAATTGGCAGAGTAGCTACGAGTACTGAAAATAATAATATATAATATTCCTAAATACATACTTGTATCTGTGAAAGTTTTTCTTAATTTGTTTTTTTTTTTGGTGCTGTAAAAAACCATCAACAAAAAACGGCGACAAAATCCAAAGTGAAGAAATTACAAGAAATTGCAATAAAGGTTATTAAATTTTATAAAAGAGTCTTGAGCGTGGCAAATTTCTTGCGTCTAGTAGCTGTCACATCAGCTGCTGATTTTCGGCTCCGCGTATATATTCAAATCTAAGCAGGTGAGTGCACCGCATAATTACCGGAAATTTAATTATGAGGTGAGGCGTCGACTTTGTAAACGGTAATTGCATTACCTAGCCAACCGCGCTCCCGCTTCGCAGCCCGAAAATAAGCAAGTAATAAAAAATGTTGCAGTCAGAAAACTCCCTTACTTCCAAACACAGGGTCTGGCTTAAAATAAACACCTCAATGCCCCATAAGAAAGTTTTTTTTTCGAGTTTGAGAAGTGTCTATGCACAAAAATAATATTAACTTGTTTTTACTGTGAATGAATACCTTTCGAGTTCTCAAATTACATTCATACGTCGTTAGTTCGATTCAAATTAAATTTTGCGGTTACCCCAATCAAAGGCGATTTGTAAGCAACTCAAAAGGTTGAGGAATGTTTCATTTCTTTTTTTTTTTTTTGTAAACCTTATTCAATTAGGTGCCCACCAATTTGTACCGCTTACATTTTACTTAGGGGCAAGGGAGCTGCCGGACCTCTTTCAGGCCGAAGAGCTTCCCGTCGTGGGTGTAGACAATATCAAAGACAGGAGCCGAGCTATTTAAATTCGCAGACGGAATTAAGCTCATTAGCATATTGTCGCCGGTCGGTCATCAAGTTCACGGGCAGATGTTACAATTTCCCATTTTCCAGTTGCCAAGTTTTCCACTTGATTGATGAGTCCAGTTACAACCCAAAACTGCCACCTCATACTCGGCGCCACGTCTACAAATTTACCTGCTCCCGCTGCAGAGCTAGAGAAATGATACGCATTAAACAAAAAGATGAGTTTGCCGTTTGTCCAGCGACAATCAACATCCGCTCAAATCGCATGTACTATATTTCCTTTGTTCTTTTTACTTCGGGTTTCCGAGCATTTTAAAACAAAACATTTGTGACTAAACACAAATTCGTATTGTATTTTTTTTAAGTTGCCTTCGAAAACCAGGCTACAATACGTTTTCGAACCGAACTAGTTCGGAACGGAAATTCCAATTTATTTTTACCTGCGTTCCGTACCTTAAACCAAGTCAGTTGCCCCAAAAACTGCTGGAACGCATCATAGCTCTTTTTGTGAGACGGACTTAGCGCAAAAGCATAACAAATTTGGGCCCATAATACTATTCAACTATATTTTGTAGATGTCACACTTGGGTAGAGATAAAATTTAGCCAGCACTTCAACATGAAATAAAATTAAATAAAAAGTTTTATTGTCTGATTCTAAGCTAAGGCTTAAGTCAGAACCAAGGTAATGAACCAAAGCTTAAGGCTGGGAGTTGGTTCGCACCATAAACCGAACCCGTTTTTTTTTTTTTTTGGGCTGCAGACCTGTTAAATAATTGGAAACTGAATCAAACTGCTTGCTCCAACTAACTGAGTGACAAATTAATCAAGAGTTGGTAACTACTATTTAGTTATTGCAATATGCTACAAATGTATGATGCGGTTTTCGTGATGAATATAAAAAAAGTCTACGATTTGCTGATAACTTACGGTCCACTTTAACGTCTCGCCAAAAACCTATTTTGTTTTCAACTATTTCTTTAAATTGTTGAGCATATGTATTTCAATCTTACGACTGATATCGCATCTAGTTCAAAAGTCACCGATTTTTGCCAGCAATTTCAGCCAATCGAACCACTGTGCATAGCTGGTCAGTTTCTTTGTGGCACACTCTTTACCTCATGTGGTGTTAAGAAGGATTTTTGATATGGTCCAACCGCAAGTGCGGTAAATGATGGAAAAAGGTTCCAGCATCGGGCTTGAACTCATTTTCATTGGGGATCAAAGTAGTAAATTAAAGTTTTTCCTCGGGCGGAAAATTGATTGCAATGAGATGGAAACTGGCAAATACTCGCTAGCTTAATAAACTTTGTATTATTATAATTTATGATTTTACTGCTTAAAATGATGAAGTAATTTTCGTGAAATGCTTGAAAATCAACCTGAGTTCGGCTTGATAATACAGGCAAGCTTGCGAATTTCAAAACTAGACCACCAAAGTAGTTATCCAAGGTTCCGTTTCAAAGCAAGCTAAGGAAATTTCAGAGAATATAAACTCAAGTTAAACTGATTCTGGGAAAAAACTTTAAGCATTCTCCCTTTCTTATTCGCTTAACATACAACAAAGTAAAATATTTCAGTAGTTATGATAAAATGTGAGTAAGCGACTTGTTTCTACACATTTTGGAATTGCAATCTTTGAAACTAGGGTGAACCAACCTTGAATATTTGTTGAGTAAATTTCTCAATTTCGCCTTTGACACGCGATTTTGTTTCATATAATGAAGAAAAGCTGAGAAGCATGCGACCTGCATTTAATTTCAATTCCTACTTAATTTGCATTTAATGTGGGGACTTTTCGTTGAAATTTAATTGGCCTAATTAGGTGCGACATGGCCGTAAATGTAACGTGAACATTCACGCATTAAGTGATTAAATGAAGACTGTGACCCATGGAGCGAAGCAACTGAAACGAACTGAAGTGAAGTGAAACAAATGCGAGATATGAGAATTGCGCATTGAATTAATGAGGCAAATGTCAAAATTGAATGGGTTAAAAAATGTCTTACAAGCGCGACAACAAAGAGAAAGTTGCTGCAAGGGAGCCGGGGGTGTCCTGACGAAAGATGCTCGCACTGGTTAAATGATTGTGCTAGCCGCAGTCTTTAAAGTTCGTCCGAATGCTATGAAAGAATGAAATTTTTATAAACTTTTCCATAATGTTTTAGCAAGAATTTAACAACGCTTTAGGCAAGGCAAAGCCAGCATACTCCCATCATAAAAAAAAAAAAAAAACAAAAACACAACCAACCTTCTACACTAAGGCAAACAGACCAAGATAAGGCATTAAAAGCGAACAGCATAGGCTAGTACGACCTGCTAATGCCCTATAGCTTGGGATGCCGAAATATCACTTATGGCTATGGGCGTGACTCAAGTGTCATGCCGTTTCATAGCTAATACACCTGACTTTGGCAGCCATATAGGGTATGCGTATGAAAAAGCATCGCAAAGCGTTGACTTCTCTTGAGTCTTGCATCACTTTGGAAATAGGAACGGAACCGTAAAAATGCCATAACGCACAGTCAAAGCCAGCTGGCGCATGGGCACAGGTGGGCGTGGCACGAGGTTGACCGAAAAAAAAACACACACACACACACTCGGCTCATCTGGTGGCTGCCGAGCAAGCCACAACCCGTTCCAACCTATTGTCTATCTCTTCCGCCACGGCCTTCCTGTAAGCCCAGGCAGTCACAATGTTTTGCTTATTGTCCTGCTGCTAGTTGGCATGGCAAGTGGTGTCCTCCCAGCAATTGCAGTTAGATAAGCGTAGCCATGCCCTCCACCCTACCCCACCCCCCTAGTCGACACCCTGCGAACCCTTTGTGGGATTTTTGCTCTCAGCTGGGCTAAGCAGCTCAGCCAAGAAGATGCTGCATACATTGTGGCGCCAGTTAAAACAAATTTATATCTACGATATGCATCTCAAATGTACGAGCACAAAGAATTCCTGCGATTGCACTGAAACTTTGCACTGACATGTGGCTTGGTCAAGAATCTGCAGCATGGCAATTTTAGGAGGAGAAAAAAGGTATCTCAATTTTGGTGCATAATAAGCTACATGTTTTATGTCCTCGAAATAGTTCAGACTTCGTGCAAAAGTTTTCTTTTGCCTTCACTTTGAGCTGCGATGGTAAAAATTGTACGAAAATTTAAAACTTATATATGTACAGGTTTTTTTTAAGGTCAACGAGTTGGTAAGCATTTTAGTCAATAATCAGTTTTTTAATTATATTTATTGACCAGCTTGCAATAAATTTTAGTTGACTAAAGACTATAAAGAGAATGCTTAATGTGATATCAAATAAAATATAGTTGAATTCGAATTTTCTTTAAATACCTAAATATCATCAATTGTCTAAAATTTGATCACGCAAGATATCTTACGTAACATATAATGAGAAGCATAACGAGAAACTAAACAAAATTAGTCAATTTCTATAGACACAGATGAAAATTTTTAAAGTCACCTAATGTCGCGTAACGTGTTACTATTTGCTTACAAATATCTTGAAGCCAAAGCTAAAAACAACACAAGACATACGATTACAGCAGAAAATACTCAGTTATATTATCGAAACCCAGCTAAAGTGTTTTCTACTTCTATGAGTAAAACAAAAATGTTTTTTTTTTTTGCTGGCAAACAGAATCCAAACTTCAACAGAAAAAAAATATAATTTAAGAGTATTTACGGGCGTTCGATCCCTAAACTAGCGACTAGGTCATGTCAATGAAAAAAAGCTATAAAACTATATTGATTTGTTGATTTGTTTCTATATAGTAGAAATAACAATATGTTCATAAACATAATATTTATTATATTAATAAATTAAAATTTTAAATTTCAAGCATAAGTGTTTTGTTTCTTTTTTTTAACGTCAACAAAGTTAAGCAAAAAATAAGTGTTTAACACAGTTGGGTTAAAACTGACTGATGTCCTATCCAGCAATACATCGATCTATAATGCTCACAAGAGATGCCATAAAAAATGAAGTTTTTTGTTTCTTATACAAATTGTTCTTTGCTGACTGCTCACTGCTAACCGACTTCCGAATACTCTGCTTACAATGTAATAGGAGCTCAAGACAGCTCAAATGGAGTCTGTTTAGTTGTGACCATAGAAACAGTTAAGGCGTGGCAAATAATATTATAAATACTATTATATTTATCATTATTATTTATTAATTAAACGTTTGAGATATACTTATCTACAATTAATCTTTAACAAGCACTGGTCACAATAGCTTTCGTCTATATAAATTTCAAATATTTAGCTGCATTGTTCAAAACAAATATGCTTATTTCTCTTTGTAACCACAGTATAAATATATGTATAAAATGAAATGAAAAAAAAACACAAGGTAAATACGTTTAAAATTTGTATGCACCCTCGTAGCAACACACACCCACACACGCACACACACTCCTAGTCAAAGTTTATGCATATCGTGAAAAATTTATAAAATTTTGCCAGCGGGCGGTTTCCAGGCCTGCTGTGACTCCACTGTATGTGTGTGTGTGTGTGTGTGTGTTTAAATATAATTGATTGACATTATTTAAGCGTAAAGACAAAAAATTTGCTAGTAAATAAATGATATGTAAATTGTTTTTGCACACACAGCGTGCCTGGCATGTGTTCCCAAAAACAATAACTCCAAATTGTTTTTGCCTGGACGTGGGCTCAGTTTCGATATTTGATATACCGAATTGTGACTTTAATTGAAATTCGCAGCGGCCTTTAACAAATATATCATTCAAATGCATTTATGAAATATTCGCCAAATATACATTTTATACAAATTTATATTTCAGGAGCCGGCTCAAATAAATTCTAGCTGCATGCATATTACCTTAAAATGAAAGTATTTTATTTTTTTGATGACTTTAAATAAAGCCAGAACTGCTCAAATAGTCGAACCAAATAGTTTTGAGCTATATAAGAGAGATTCTCGCACCCGCGAAATTGTTGTGAGTCGGCCGCTGGGACTGACATACGTTTATGTTGATGTTCATTTCAATTGTTCAAGTGCTTATTGCTGTTGTTATGGTTGTTTTTTTTTTTATGAGTAAATTAAATGTGAATTGCCCTTTGCCAGCCTACAGGATGCCTCGGCTCTTGCTTGCCTCACAATTAGTTAATTGACTTAAAATTGTTCATTTCGTTGTTGTTGCCGTTGGTGTTGCTGCTGCTTGTCGAGATGAAAGTAAAGTTCCCTTCCTCAGAAGCAACACGCACAAACAGATAAACATGCCAAGAGACATCTCGAGAGAGAGAGAGTGAGGGAGAGAATAGTGAGAGAGACAGACACAGAGAGTGTATGAGAAACAAATGTGGTGCAAAGTCACTTTGAAGTTCCCCGCACCCGCTCCAACCGCAAGACGTTCTGAGGTATGGCGCAGGGGCAGTGGGTGACGAGTTGGGTACTGAGGGCACGTCGGGGTTTGCCTGCCTGTGGCAATTGCTGCTGCATGCTAATCGAGTCAAAATGTGCCCCAGGAGCTGCTTCCGTCTACATAACAAGATGTGCGGTTGTTCTTTTTGTCGTGGCTTTTGTGAATAACTTACGAACAAATTAAACAGTTTTTGGTTTTAATCTCACACACATACACATACGAACACGCACTGAAATTGCCTGTGTTAATTATTTGCTGTGCTGTAAAAAATGGCTCTGAACTAGTTAATTGAGGCGCAAATGTAAGAAAATTTTGCTGCTGCTCCGAGGCTAACTCACTTTGGCCCTTGGCCATTTGTAAAATGTCAAAAATGAAAACTGTTTGTGGCTAAACAAGCACACACATACCAGAACACCCATTCACACGCCCACACACAACCACACACACACACACACACGAGGAAAGACAGCGCTAAGCAGAGTTATGAGCAAAATTGTATTGCCTGCGACTCGGAGGACAGTCAAAAGTCCGCTCAGGCATGTTCCAAATTTGTCTTGGCTATGAGGGCGACACAAAGCACATTGTTGGCCGTAAAGGGGGCAAGTGGTAGCAAGGAGCGGGGGGCTGGGTGTGTGGCTGCAAATAACAAGGGAGGTCGGCCATAGCTTGTTGCTTTCGACTGGGGCCCATCAAGGCCAAAGCGCTTTGTCCACGAAAATAGTTTGCGCTGCATTTTGGCCTCACGAAATTGCGCACATTCATTTCCCTTCCAGGAACAGGGAGACAGTCAAATGAACAGCGCTTCTCCAGCATAGCCCCTGCTTCGTAAGACCCACTGGGCCTGGACTTAGGAGAATAGGTTAATTGCGAATTTATCAGCTGTAGGGAATTTTTTTTGGCCTGGTTTTAAGTCCACAATATATCTTCATAGCCAGCCACTTATTCTTTCCAAAATTAAACGGCGCTTGCATGTCTTTTCACATGTATATATATATATATATATATATATATATATATATATATATATATACATATATTTACTCTCGAAGGCTTGGACAGTAAATTGTAAATTTGGGACAAGCAGTATTACTTTCACTTTTACAACTGGTCGGGAGAATATTAAATTATGCAGTTGTTCTACCCCTTTCTAAATTTTAAAGTGAGTTTTACGTCAATCGATTAAAAGGGGAAATTGACAATGAACCGTTTCCGCCCGTATTATGATAAAGAATATTGCAAAATGAGTTGAAAACCGCTCGGGCGATAATTAAAACTTCGTCCATGTAAGCTTTGTCCCATGTAACCTTTGTCCTTAGTTTTTCACCCAAGGATGGTGTCCTTTCCGAAAAGTACAAAGAATGATGTTTCGAATTTAAAAAAAAATCTCTGAAAATGAGCTCAAATCGTATCGAATAAAATTGAATGAGCTCCCACAATTGAGTGAACAAGGTAAACAATTACTGAAAAAATGAACTGGATCGTAGGATACATACAAAGGTTTCGACTATATAAAATAAAATATATGTAAAAAAAAGAAAAAGCAGTAGTAATTGAATGCAACTAGATCTTCTTTATCTTAATTTTTATAATTTATTGATGCCAATTGAATTATTAAATGAACTAGTTCAGTGAGCTCTCTATACCAACATATATCAAAGATATTGAGAAACGTTGGTGCGTTTTCTATTAAACTGCAGCACTTTTCCTTTGATTTCTTAGGATCTGGATCATACCAGCGATTGTGAATCAGTTGAGTTTGCAAAAAACTAGTTCAGCTAGTATTCTTCAGATACTTAATTAGTGATGGACGTTTCAATCTTTGTCTTCTGTCTTTCAACTCTCGTTTAGCCTTAAAAAAAAAACAGGTTCGCAAACTAGTTTAAAACTTAGATCAAGTTGTGCTTGGCATGGTCCCAGCCCGTATAATTCATTCTCCCAGCAGTCGAGCAACAATTGTCATAGATTCGCCATGATCAACTCATCACGTCTCACACGATTAAGCCTAATTCAAGCTTAATATCAATGTGCGACTCGCTTGCTTATTAAAATTTATGATTTCCTTCTCTGCGCCCGTGTGTGGGTGCCTTTGTTTGGGCTTGGGGCGGAGCGTTGTATGATGTGTTGGAAAAGTTTTACAACTTTTACCAAATTGTAAAGTACGCCCCTCAAGTACTAAAACTTTTACGCCTCCAAGAAGTATGCAATGTGCATGTTACAGTCGTCAATTGTACTCATGATCTGCATGTGTGCGTGTGCGTGTGCGTGTGCGTTTGCGTGTGTCTGTGTGTGCTTCGAGTCAAATGTCACAAAGGAGCAAGCTGCTCAAGCAACGGGAGCAGCATAAAAAATTCAACAAAAGAAATGTGAAAATATGTCAGCGGGTTAAGCAGCAGCTGAAAAACAACGCGCTGGCGCATGCCGTTTGCCCATGGAGCATGGGGCGTGGTCGTGGCATTAAATTATGAACTCTACAGTGCATGTGCTATGTAGCAGACGAGGGAGTCCAAGGGCAAGGCAGGGCGTTCAGAGTTTAGGGGCGTGGACAGACACACAGCACACATACTGGCAGTGCGACAGGCAACGAAACGTGAAAGTCACAAACTGCCAAATCTCTTCTACAATCGCAACAATTTCGCCAACTATTCGCCAACTATGTAACTCAGCTTAAACTCAACAAAAGCTGGGTAAATAAATTTCGCGATTCAATGTTGTCGTTTGTGTTCTTAAAGCAAACTTTAGTTTTTGGACTATTTTGGAAACACTTTTGCGTGTTGAAGCGCTGTTGCATGTTCATGTTAAGTGTAGAACATAACTTGTCCTTAAATGCTGAGTAGTTCCATACACCCACACATACATACATACACCCACACATACATACACGCATACACGGTTACCCTGAGGGAACAGCCAAAGGCTAATTTGATTTTATTAATGAAATCATTAGTAGAAATGACAAAACGTAGCCCCGAAGGTAAGGTTGAAGTCAGGACACGGCTGCAAGCCCGGTCAGCAGTCGACCAGACGAAATGAATTTAATGTAGCATGTGAGTGGTCGTAACAGCTATTCCCTTTTTATACCCTGTACTGTACTGGGGTATCATACAATTTTTGATATGGAAACATAACATTATTTTAAACTGGATTAATAACTGCTGTGATTTAATAATATAAAAATAATATATTAAAATACTATAAATTCAACTTCTGTAAAAATGTAATAATAAGTTAGATAGTTAGTGATTTTTTTGATATTCGGCTATTCGAAATATATATTGATTCTTATTATTATAATGGTTATTATTAATAAATGTAAAGGATATCAAGCTTACATTTCAAACATTAAACTGTCTACTGAAGGCTTGTGGTAAGACAAATACCACATTTAAACAATAGCCCGCATCCACGTTGTTCATTTGACGAAAATTCTGGGTCACTTAAACAATTCATTTACCGTGGAATGCATTGTCAATGTGACTAAATGCTTGTATAAACGTCAATCCTCTAATACAAAGCATCCCGGATTAATTGCCATTAAATTTCATTGATATTTATCGAAAAAGGGAAGTAATTCCGGGAAGAGCACCATTGTCTGGCCTATTCTTCGTTCTATCTATGCAGAGGGTATTTTAGTTTTGTGACAAAAAGTGTTATGCATTGAGCAAAAAATATTCTAATTAAAGTATATATATATATATATTTTATTGATCAGTCTATAAACTGGTTGACAAACTTCAAACTTTTTTTCCTCAAGGAACATTTATTATGTATGCACAATTGAGTTGAATCGGAATATTAAATATCTGTACATCATATGACAACCAAAAGTTATATCGGTCGAGAGTTGAGTTATTCATTTACAAATCATATTTGCTTTTCAAGATACCGAAAAAGTCATGCTTCGGATATATTTCTGCCAGGGTATATCAACTTCGAAGCTCCGAAGAGAACTGTACTTCCATCTTTTTTTTTTTTGTTTGTGGCCATTGTCATTGCTTTGTCCTGTAGCAGGAGTCCTGGTGCGACTCTTTGTCATGTCAGTGGCTCATTTCATGCGTACCCTTCGTGGGCAAACTCCCACCCACCACCCACCACCCACCAGCCACCAGCCACGGAGCGGGGTATGCCGCTGAAAGCTGAATGGTAAATACGTAGTGCGATATAACGGTAACGGATGTGGTCATTCACACAAATTAAATATTTGCTTTTCGCTATTGTAAGCGGAACGTCATGGTCCGATGTGGGAAATTTTATGCATTTCCCAACGCCATGTTAAATTAATTGAGGCAAATTTTCATGGTAGACCAGAAAACATGAGCTTCTGGCACTCGGGTAAAACAGCTGTAAATACAAAATACGAAATACCAATTTACGCATTTCATTTGCGCGCTTTGTTCATTTTTTGGATCGTCACAAGGTTTCGGCGTTCAACAAAGTTGAACAACAGAAGCTTTAAAACTGGCAACTGTTGAACACTTTAATGGCACTTTAATAGTAGTTGAGTCTTTTAAACTGATTGCAATGCTGAAGAACAGTAATCTTGTGCTTGAATTAACTCGGTCTAAATTCCTTTACAACTTTTTTGATTGCTCTATGGCATTAAAAGTACTTTGAGCTACGGGATAAGTGCTATAACAAACTCGTTTAGTACAGTCCAACTCTTTCCACAAAAACATACTTTAAAAGCAATGCAAAAGTAAATTGGAAATAATCAACTATACTACTAAATATAGTTAATAGAATCTGATTCAATTATATAAAAAATGAACAAGCAAATTTGATTTATAATCAATTTAATTGTTCTACTAAAACTTGTACTTAGTTGGTTTCACGTACCGAACGCTTCGGTATTACTTGCTTGTTAAAATTGATTGAATTGAGCCGAGCAACGACGGGTTCTTCACTGAAATAAAAGAGAGTCCTTGGAACTGTTCAAAAATATTACCATAGTATCATAACATCGTGTATCTGAACCTTTCTTCTTCTCTTCACATATTTGTATATATATTTATTGAGATTCTTTTTTACACTTTCCACGTTTGTTACGCTTTCACAGATGATTTTTAACAAGAACCAATGTTTGACTTGCAATAGTTCTCTCTTCGTGCATCAGCAAGGCTTTTGTTCCTTCGATTTAACTTTGGCTTAAGCCAAGTTCCTTTGAATAGCATGCCTAACAATAAGCCACTTGCATTCGCCTGGATCTATTCAAATGGATTTCTTAGAAGTGCCGCCAGACTAGAGACTATTTCCTTTTTCGCATTATTATTTGCATCTTGGTATGTTGGCCATTGTCAGATGGACAGCCTTAATAATCATCTCACACACAGCAACAATCAAAGTTCCGCCCATTGAGATGCTAATGTGGCCGTGTGCGTGCCTCTAGGCCCAACACTTGCCGTTATGTCTACCCTACACCTACTTACATATGCATATACATATTATGGCTACTCAGCTTGCCAATTTGTATTTCCTTGTAGAGGGTGTTATAATGTCACAAAGTGTGTAACGCACAGAAGAAGAGGTATCCGACCCCATACACTATATGTACTATATACATATTCTTGATAATGTAGTCGTATCCGTTTGTTTGCTTCTATGTTGGCTTGGTTTTTTATAGATCCGTCTTTCTGTTACAGGATGTGTCGGGTCGGAGCACGATGCCATTTAGGTGTCATATAAATGATTGCCCATGAAAGAAGTTGTTCTTCGACAACCTTTAGTTTATTTAAGATATCTTACCCAGAATTGGAATTCACGTGCTTCATTGTAATCTTATCAGAATCGATTATATCTTTGGGCAGATTCGGTTGGTTCTGATTCTGGTTTTAAGGCTCAGCAAATTCGAGCTCTACTTTTAATTAAACATATTCGCCAGGGCGTATCCAAGCGGATAAGATTGCTCCATTTGAAATTTTCCATTATTTATTTTATTTCAATCAATTTTATGAAGCTTGAGTAGCGTGGTTAAAAAGTTACAAAGTGTTTGCTGAAGATACTTATAGACGCAAGCACATGAATTTTCCATACTTGAGGTAACCGAAAAGAGAATCTAGAAAGTACAGTTTTTCATAGGAGGATAATATTTCATTCAATGTTTCTTAGCCAGTTCCGTTTTACTCTCTTCACGGATATACAATGCATAATGATATGTAAAATTACCTAAAGTCTGCTCAGCATTTTTAAATAATTTACCTACAATTGTTTTCCTTTTGTTAGTGTAGGACATTTTACAGTCAGGCATTTCTTAAAGTCTTAGTTATTGTTTAAGATATTTCACGAAAAATGGATTATAGAGCATGTTTGTGTAAGTGGGTTTGCCAGTGACACTGGCTCCTGGCTCAGACTGTGACTTAGCACAACGGTAGCATGTGTACACACACACATATATACACACAGATATACACACACACATAGACACACGCACACACCATAGGTAAGCAAGCATATCTATGTGGACGTGCCCCATTGAAGCGCACCTAAGCACAACAAACAAATCAAATGTGGCAAGGATGCGTTGCGTATACGCACCGAGGCGCTAAACGTGCTGGCTAAATGTTTGAGTTGGCTAGATAAAGACTAGAACGTACCGGCAGCATCAGCGGCAACGGTAGCGATAAACGGATCGTCCTCTTATCGGGTCTGCATTGCGCCCAGACACGCCCCGTTTGGTGTACGAGTGCCTTCGACACGGGCACATCGCTTTCGCTAAGACAATAACCGATGCTAATGTATTATACGTGTCAATTTTGAATCCCGTTTGACTGATATGTGTGCTCACATCACTGGGCCACACTGCCTGGCTGCGCGTGTGCCTGTGTGGGCGTCATAATACATTGCCAGCTTGTGCCACGCCCAGAAGCCCACTGTTATGCCCACAGAGTCTGCCTCTCTAGTCTAGGCAGTGGGTAGTCGTGGTCTCTTGATAGAAATGTCGCTGTCAATCTGTGACAAATAACTTTATCATACAATGCAACTGATAAGCCAACAAGTTGTGCGGCCAGCCGAGAGCGGCGGTAGGGGAAGCGTAGGTGCAAGGGGAAGGCTGTCGATTGATAACCGATAACACAGCATTGTGGAAAAAGCTATCGATCATAAAAGGCTAGGCAGCAGGAATAAATGTTAAATAGATTTTTGCGCAAAAGTTATTTACGAAAATTGTGAAGGCAAAGGCAATCTGATTAAACCTTAAGCCGCTTAAATCTGTGCTTAATTTAAATTTTCTATTTAACTTTCGATAAATATTAGCCTATGGCTTTTTCATTATATCTGTAAGGTAATAAGCATACGATCTTTTTGTATTCTACATACCGACCATGTATTTCTCACATTTTAGACACCTTTTTCCGCTCTCCGCAATATTAAAAAGCAACTTATTTTATCCCGCCAAACGCTGAATATTTTCCTACATGTGTTTATACAACGAGTGCATTCAAGAATGGAGTTCCTTTAGCGTGGACCTGTAGAAGCACACAGGTTCGAAGGCATTGCAGGGCAGCTCGAAGTAGTGCATAGGGTATTTGCTGGTCGAGCACTCTCCACAATGATATCTAATATGTTTTGAATTCAATTGCTATTGTTCGAACGCATGTACTATTACCTAAATCACAGATCAAATAGTTTGGTGGAGCAGTACTGCGGTATTTGGTTGAGCTGTCGAGCGGTTGGCTACGCTACGGCCTCAAATTCTGACTGAGAGCTGTGGTTTTTCTATTCAATGCGAACAGAACACAGATCTGTGGCTACGGCCTCAATGCGAACTGGCATATTTCTCCTAGATTTAATGGTAGAACAATCGTCGGCACAGCAGACTGTGGGCCAGAAATATCGATTTTTGGCCTCTCTTCAACCAAATCAAGCAGCTAAAATATGCTTAAAATTGCATTTGCGTGAGCTCTACTTTTTCAATAGAAGATCCCAATACAAGTTAAAATATGTAGTGATTGTTTCATATTCTAAGCTTGAAAAGAAGATAAGTTTAAGCACTAATTTAAAAATACAAAAAAAAGTCAAGAAATTATTCAGTTATTAGCATAAACATTTACTAATTTTTAGTGCACAGCATGTGAAGATTTTTTAGTCTTAGACTTTTGCCGTCTTTTTTGCAGCGTATCTTGTGGTCGAGCACTTTTGACTCTAGCCCTCTGGTTTATTTGCTTCGTGAGCATGTGTGCGAGTTTTGATGTGTTTTATGCATCAAATGAGTTAGCGTCGAGCCTAAATAAGAGCTAAACACTCGTGCAAGTACACACACACCCGCCCACAGATACATTTGCAGATACAGTTGGCGGCAGCTACGTGAGCGGGCAACATTTATGGGCCTTCAAAGGCAAATATATGCACGTATATATGTGTATGTGCATGCTGGCTTTTACTGTGCGTGTGTTTTTTTTAAGTAAGACATTTGCGTAAACTGTGAACATTTAAATTGAATCAAGTTCTGGCCATGCCGAAAGGCTTCCGGACTAACACTGAGAGTCGGATGCGTTGGTAATGAAACCCTTGTGGATTGTCAGCGTTTGGCCAACTTAAGTGACATTCTTTTCTTCTCTTTTATTTTTCTGCACAACTTTTATGATGTTGGGGCAAAGTCTTGCGACAATAATTTAACTTGTCTGCTTTTTTATGCGACTTTCATATGCTGCTTGCCAACTGGGATAAAACGCAAAAAGTTTAAACAGTTTACAGTTTACAGCTGCCCTCAAGCGTCGCAGTCGCCGTCGCAGTCGCTGTCGCAGTTGCTGTCGTCGTCGTCGTCGCCGTTGCCGTCGCCATCGATACGCTTTCAGCGCCACGTTTCCATTCACAAATTCGAGCTTATGGGGCTTGGGAGGGGTTGAAAGCCACAAGGCGACAGTTGGGTTACAAAACGTCTGGAACTGGTTCTGTTTTCCTGTGCTACAAGCGAAAGTTTAACGCTTGGCAGCGCAGCACATCAAGCATACGCACTGTTGCATGCCCCAAGAACTGTCTGATGGCTGTCGACTGTTGCTGCGGCTGCTGCTGGTGCGGCTACGGGTGTTATTGCGGGAAGTACTGTGACTGGGCAGCTAACCCTTCAGCCCCGAGCTTAGCAAAAATTAAACGAAGCAATAAATTATGCGTCTGCCAATGGGCGCCAGTCAGGCATCAACCACAACAAAAAAAAAACGAAAGACAAATTTTTATATATATACAAAAATTCTGCCTTTGTGTGCGTGTGCGTGTGTGTGTGCTTAAAAATCCCATTTTGTATGCAGATTTGCCTAATCTTAGGGTTTTACTCTGTGTATATGTGTATATGTGTGTGTGTGCGTGTGAGCGTGCAACTGGCAGCAGTTTAGCGACTATTATAAACCGGAAATTTTACTCAACACAGCTTCGTATTCCGGTCTTTGGATCTCTTTGGGGCGCCTCAGCATATGACAGTGACAAGGCCGAAATGCAATCTTAAATTCATGAATGCTTTATTTGTGATTTTTCGCTGGCTTAGATAAAAATGTCTGGCCGTGCTTGCAACCTGTTGGGCTTACAGATTTATCAATTGCGTGGCAATAAACAATATTATTTGATTATCAATATTTTATAGTTCGGATTCCATTCATCTAGACGAAAACTAAAAACTTAACACACCTACTATTTTGTAAAAGTAAAAATAAAATTACTTTATATATATATATATATATATATATATACTATACTATATATATATATATATATGTATAATTGAACTGCTCGGGCGCGTGGCCAGATCGACTCGGCCGTTAAATCTGACCAACCCATTTGACACATTGCTATACTAATGACCAAATCATAATAGTTCATACATAATCTAATAAAAAATAGGGTGTTCTTTGGTAAATTAAGTCCAACTTTAAGCCATGAATTGGTTAAATAAAGTTTGCTAAAATGTTTTTCAATTACTGTGGCAAACTCTTGTTAAGCCTCAACTCAAACTGTGCCCTTCCCAATTCCCTTCAGTGACTGAATTGCAAAAAACTTATCTAATCGCCAGAGATTACATGGAAAAAAGGCTGCAAAGGATGTCGTGCGAAAATCTTTTAACAGATTTCCATAAATTCATATATACAGACACATTTTGTAAAAATATATGTTAATATATGCGTGCATTTGTGTCTGTATCTAAAAGGGCTGTGTCATTAGCTGGGTCTAATAGGAACGCCCTAAGCCTCAAGGGCTCACAGGAGGTGGGTTGGGGCACAAGGAGAGGTGGCGGGGAAAAGCTTGTGTATTTTGCGAGCTTGTCTATCTGTTGTGGGCTAATGTCTTCATTACGCACAGCACTGCCACGCCCACAAGCGTACGCCTACCGTAAACTGTATTTAATGCGCATATTTATTTTATTTAAATATTTATGTATTTTTTGCTTCGCCTTTGGATTCTGCTTTTGAGTTACATTTTATTTGGTTGTGAATTAACTTAATTAATGCGTCGCATAAGCTGCCGCTTAGGCATTAGCTGACATTCTCGTCTTTGTTGTCCTTCATCAAGTCAATCACAACGGCGGCAAGAACAACAAAAACAACAGCAACAACAGCTTGTTATAACATTTCAAATGTTGCTTTGGCAGGTTTATGTTTTGTCGCATTTTTAATTAATTTCGCAGAGGATTTTTGCGGCTTATGAACTTTAAATATTTCCAGCCCCTTACGCCCAGTCCACGCCCCCTACTTGCCCAAAGCAAACATAAATTGACAATTCAGAGACATATGTATATATCTCTATATATATGTATTTACATACATGGTATATCTATCTATATAGGTAAAACACGTATGGGACAAACAAAAAAAAAAAACATCGACCTAAATTATGCGACACGCCTACATTAGGTATGCCTGTGTGTGTATGCTTGATGTTTATTTATGTAGTTGCTGTTGTGTTTGACATGTCACACACAAAAACTCACACACACACACACACACACACACTAATAGCAACAACCACCGCCGACGCAAAGCACGTAACTCATACGCCATGCAGTACGCGCGCCCATTGGCTAACAATCTTTGGTAGGAATAGTAGAAATCGTATACAGTTTAACTTATGCTGATTCTTATCCGATTTGCAGTTATACATCACAGACATATCCTGGAATGAATCGCTAGCCAATCGGCAACAGACTTTCAATTGATCAAGCTATATACTCAAATATATTCATATATTTCTAGCTCGACGAACTCAGGTTTTGATTCGACAATTTAGTTCGTCACGTATTTTACAAACTTTCATTGGAGCAATATAATTTTATTTAAATTCATTACAGTAAATGCACATATATTTATTTGTTGAAATTAGTTCAATACGCACAATACCAGACACTCAGTTAAGGTTCGGCTATATCGTTTATACATACTTAGTTCTAAGATTTTTTGACTTCGCTCCCACAAATTGCAAATCTTATATCTAAAAAAGTTTTCAAATCACATTTTTGAACCACCTTCGTAGGTTTGGAGTCAATTGATGTTGATCGATATTAAAAGAATGTATCAAAAAAAGATAAACAGCGCTTACATCAAATATATGAGCTCCTCGAAAATAACAAACGGATCTACCTTGTGAGTTCAGATATTTGAAACAGGGTATAAAATACTTGTCGAGCTATAGAACTACCGACAGACTCCTTGGTTGTATGGTTTTAATACTCGCGTAATTATATGTTTGTGAAAATAGGGAAAAGCTCGACCACTTTCAGGTTTGCAGCACAAACAAAAGGCAATTAAATGCAAAACTGGTGTTTTATCGCCTAAAAGAATATATGTAAATAAATATGTATAATTTATAATATTTTTAGGTTTAATGTATTTTTAATATGACCTCTCCAGTATTTGCTAAGGTCAAGCGTATCAATTACGATACGAACTATACGAATGAACGAGAACCAAGCAGCGGTTTACTTTTTGTAAGAGTCCAGTGAGTGGGCGACAGTACAAGGTGTCTACTGGGAAGTGAGGTGCCTAGACAAAGGTGTAGGGCAACCCAAACCAAACGCCAACGCATATAAAAGATTAATATTTAAGGCCAGGCCAAGCGCCCGGAGGCGATGCCCACGCAGCAATGACTTTCATGGCATCCTCTTCGAATGCCTTTGCTACCCCTCCCGCTGATTCTATCTGTTCTGGCAGTGTACTCGCATTTTGTAATTTATGATGGCAAATTCTCTGTGTGAGTACATCATACTGGCACACACTCACACACACACACACACACACACGCACACACGCAGATGTTTACACATGTATGCTGAGTGTTTCCAGAAAGCAACAACAAACAAGTCTAATGCAACAACACGTGGCAGGCGCGAGAGCTTCAATAAAAATGCATAAATTATTGTTTATACGTATTGAATTAAGCGACGCAAACACTAACACGCCCCAAAAATTACGCATGCCACGCCCTCCCCCTCGCCACACACACACACATACACGCTCTCGCACACACTCACACGCAGATGATAAACTTTGCCGAGATTTGAAATGTATGCAAAAAATGTTTCGCCGCTGTCAATAAAATAGAATTTTTCTATCCACGCCCACAAAATGCCAGGCGCAGGCATTATAAACAATGAGGCTGTGGCAGTCGACAATATTTGTTATTTATTGAGATTTGTTTACATTATATTGTATGCGGAATTTGAAATGCCAGCCCCAGAGTGCCACGCCCAAGTCCCCATTCCGCCTTCACCGCCAGACTATGCTCCGGTATCCTGTGCCGGCCACCGGAAGCCGTTTTCCTCTGCCCCCAACATTGTTGCTCTACATATTTCCCACTCATCCACTTCCTCCTTCAGCTGAATGGAGGCATTTTAATATATGTTCACTTCACAGCCTGTGTGTCAGTGTGTGGGCGTGGCATGTCAACAGGGAAATTCGAAACTGGAAAAGCTAAGCGAGTTGTTGGACGTGGACGCGCTATGTTTCCCTGTCTATACTTGAGCAGATTTTGGATGGACATTAACCACTATAAAATGCTAGTTATATGCGTATATATTATGAAACTAATAATAATAATTTCAAATAAATATATTATATTCAACTGAATCTAATCGATATCAATATAATAGGGGGTATGCCCTGATGCCCTTATTTTAATTGAGTACAACTTATTTAGTTTGTGCTTAATTTGTTATTTCCTGCACATACTAAATGTATGTTATCTTAAATAGAAATCTTTAGTATATTCGGCAATGAAAATATGAAGCTTTTATTTCTACTTAACATAATTGTTTTTCTGTATTGTACTAACAGGAACTATTTAGGGTCAGAATTCACAATTAAATGTATACTGAATGTGAATGAAGACAATGGGTTGGTTTTTGAATGGTAAACTTCTTGCCGAATATCTTACACACGTACATCGTTAATTGTATGTAGATTGAGTTGAATATTAATAAGCACTATCAAATATAGGGAAATCTATACTTCTTCCTATAATTCCATGACACGAAACGCACACTCACTGTGCCAATCAAACATTTGACATTGATCTTATTAGACATATATACAGACATTTGAAATACCAAGCATAAATCAGCAGAATTCATGAGCCATAAAATCTTAATATTCATTTAAATTGCTTCAGTTGCCATGGAAATGAGGACTAAATAACCCAAATGTGTGCATGTAGGTTTATATATGTTATATTATATATATATATATATATATGTATATATAAATACATCGGGCTGAGTTGAGGCAAGCCTCTGTGGAGTCATTTGAGGGATGGTCAAGTTAACAACTTGCGATTGAGCTGGGGTGAATCTTTCCTATAAATCTGAGGCGGGGAGCAACTTAATCAAAGCCGCAACTGCCATAAAATTAGAAAGCATGCGATGAGGTCGACCAAGCGATGACAATAGGGGTCACGGTCAGCCTTAGACTTGAAGCTAAGGGCCAGAACGAGTCGGCACGTAAATCCTTCAGGCTTGCAGGCGTCGAACAGTTGATTAATTCGTCGATTTTATTTGGCGTTTTTATGAGCAACTGCAGCCGTGGGTCGTGTGACTGCTCGTATGTCAGTTCGGAGTCAGGGCTGTTACCAACTTTTGTTTGCTTGACATCGGCTTCGGATTACGCGAAACTTGGCCAAAAATAACTGCGCCTATGGAGCCACGTGGCTATCAAATTTCCATTTCCAAGGCCAAGCAGCACAAGTAACTCGCATGGCCCTAAAACGAAGCCACATCGAAAACCGAACCCAACCGAATCAGAAGCCGAAACCGCTTCGAAACCAAACATTGTTGAGCCAAGCCTGAGCTGGTGCGACAAGGCGTCAAACCGGCCCAACATGGAGAAAATGCGATACTTTACTTTACCATTAATCGTAAAAATTACTCATTTTATAGCTTTCGAAGTGTTTTCTCGGTGCCAGTCGCTGAGAAAGTTTGCATGTGCCACCGCCTAGCATAAGGACTCAGGCTCCGTGAGTGTCATCGAGTTGCGAAGCGCTGCGGCGTGAAGACAAGCGATGCGTGAAACAGTCGAGAAAAAAAAGACCAACAAAGCCTGACACCAAATGCCACACAGCGACCAGGTGGCCTCCAGCAATGCCTCAAATATCGATGTTAAGCGTTATGCATAAATCAGCGTATTGTCTCAGATATGTCTTCTTTTCGTCTTGTGGGATGTGCCGGCAGAGAGGACATGTGTAACTGCTCAAACGCATGTCGGAGGGGTGTGTGCCTATGTGTGTGTATACATACAGGTGTGCAAGGTATTCGATTAATATTGAGGAAGCCAAGGATTTATATCCTAAGAATCGTTCTAATTAAAAGGAAATCTTTTATATTCGTTGATCCGAAAATAATTAATTTAGCTACAGGCGTAGCATATGAATTATGAGCTGCTTGTGGCTCTTAAGTACTTAATTAATTGACATACTTAAGAGTTTAGATGAGTAATAATTCAGTTTAGGCAATATTTTTAAATGGATTTTTCCTATTAAAGCAAGAGTCTTCCTTTTGATTTTCATTTATCAAAAACAAAACCTTCTTACATCGCATTAATTGGGTAAAGAAAAGTTGAACCCAAAACGAAACAAATGTTTAAAAAAAATATATGTACTAATAGCATTTAAAAAAATTTGTTCTGTGAATCTAAAAACTTATTTTTTATAAATAAATTAAAATGTCAAATTAAATATCTTTCAATTGGGGCTAATTGCTGCATAAATGTTTGAAAACAGATCAAATGTTAGCCTCAAATATGCTTGTCTATTAAAAGTTCTATTCAACACGGAAGGCTTGTCCTGATCAAAAGGCTTGTTGGTTATTTATAATTGAATCAATATGCGGGCATTGTATTTAAATTGAAGACAAATATTTAAAAATTGGGCACCTTTACCTAGGAGATATAACATGTGCCTCTTATGGAGGCACTGCTAAAAAGCACAACAGCTGCAGCATTTTTATTGCACACATACATATTAATACATTTTTATGTATATATTTTTGTTATTTTGTGTTTCTTTGATTTTATTGAAGGGGCACTTAAAAACGAAACAACTTCGAAAATAAAAAGGCGACTCAACCTAAACAAATTTCACGTCGTGTCCTTCCATGGAACTGAGCACCCAGTCGACGTTCATCTGCCTTCAATTTGCCCGCCCCTACGCGCGCACCCATGCCCCGCCGCAGTTATTACTCATTTACAGACATTTACTTAAAGCAGGGTCTGGGTAGAGTAGGAAAGAGAACTGGTGGTTGGGGACTGGGGGCATCTTCTGTTATTTGCATTGGACAACAAAATGAGCAGCGCCGAAAAAGTTTCAAATCTTTTGAATGAATTTAATATTCACAAAGTATGAAAAATACTCGCAAGAAAACTTTGCACAGAGCAGCGAGAGTTAGGCTGGGGTGGAACACCATCCTCCAAAGTTCAAACTCCTTACTCCATGCCCATAATTACCATTCACATCATCATCCACGTCATCATCAACATTATCCTTACCCTGGTTAGTATCAGCAGCATCGTCAGTATCATGTGCTCGTATATGGTTTGTCTATTTTATTTTTGAATATGTTTCATGAAAGACTTCTTCCCCCTCCGTTCCGACCAGTCTGGCAGCCACTTGCTCGCAAAAGGTTTAGCATGGCTGGCCATGAATACCATCTGGCTGGTGGCGGCTGACGGATGGCAGGTGGCAAGTACAGGTGGCAGGTAAAAGTGACAAGTATATCGACATCCGGAAAGTTGCAATTTGTGCTACGTTCTACCGAAATGCTTTGCTGACTTTTCTTACATAACGTTTTAATTGCCTCTGCAGTAGAAAAAATAAACCAAAAGAGAAGAAATGAATTGTTTGCGATTTAGTCATCATAAGGACCTCAAGCCAGAGCGAAAAAGTTTAGATGAATTCTGAATGCAGTCGAGTGTGGAGCAGATTATGAGAAAATTAACGACTTTTTAATTGTTTGTTAGGGTTTGTTTTGCGTTTTAGTTTCTTTTTTGTTTTTCTTTCTTTTTTGTTGATGCTAATTGGATTGCCAATTAATTATTTGCATGTCCAGCTTGAGCATAAATTGTTAATTCAGATATACAACGTAAAATACTTTGTTTTTAATTTAATTTAAGTCCTAAGCCATATTAAGTCAGTTGGATCTTGTTCCCATATGTAAATCAAACGCTTCGTAAGCGTTGCTCATTAAAACAGAAGCCGCTCAATTTTTTTTAGTAGCCGCTACGGCATTCCAAAGCGGGTCAGAGTCCTGGGTCCTGGCTGAACCCCTTAGAGAAGCTCCTTCAAAAGGTACGTTCTCTTTTTTTTTATTAGTGTAACACCTTGCCATTGTAACATATGTTTCCTCTAAGCTACACAACGTAGAAACTGTAATCCACACTCTGAGTCCATTCGCTTGGTGGAGATCAGAATGTTCTGATCGATTCTAGCGTACATTAAAAGTAAAATTCGATGCAACGCGTGGTTTAGGTTTCCAATCAAAAGTGATGCCGATTCAATCTTGACTCAGTTTTGACAGTAAGACATACAACTCAAAGTAAAATATTACTACTAGCGGGTATTTCCCGGCAAGTTTTCGGCTTTAAATTTGAGAATAAACTCTTTCAGCCCGTAGACAATTTAAATATATACGTACTTAATGCCGCAGTCCGCTCCATAATTGAATCCGTCTTCTCTATTGTTCAAGCTGCCATCACCCCATCTGCTTACGTTGCCGTCTACTCCATAGTAGAAGCCGCTTCCTCCAATATCAAAGCGGACACCGCCTTCACTTTAAGTGAAGCCTGTGAGACTTACTTGAATTCTTGAGAATCGTAGTAGGGCATTAGTTAGGAAAACGTTTTTTTTTTTAATTTGCAGCGCAGCTAAAGAGAAAATGGGTTTTGCATATAAACATACAAGAAATATGCATAGATTCATCTACATATATAAATGCAAACATGTATGCATACAAACATACAAAAATTCTTATGTAAATACATATGTACCTCTATACAAGCATGTACACATACTCGCATGCATACAAAAATATACGTAAATACATAAATATCTATATGTATATGCTAGGCACATCCATACAGATATAATGCATACATAAGTACTCACATCAATGCATACTCACATGGATACACCTATACAAACACATATTCAAACAAACATATCTAATCACACATATATTCATACATACTTACATACATACATACATACATACATACATATATATATACATACATACATACATACATACATACATACATACATACATACATACATACATACATACATACATACATATATTCATACATACATACATACCTACATACATAAATATGTAGATAAATATATACGTACGTACATACACCGATCGGATGGTCAACAAAGAAGACTTTTACAAACGTATAACCCAAAAAGCCATAAGGTATGGACTGTGCATTGTTCAGCAATCAGTCAACTGATCAGTCAAGAGAAACAGATTTATTTATAGGGATATATAAGTGTAATTTGCAATTGAATTATTTTACCTAGGCTTATTTATAGCACTTAAAAACAAATTCATTTGCCCGTTTTCTCATTGCTATTCTACTATTGTAATTTCCTTATGTAATTTTCACTGAAATCGCTTAGTAAGATTTACATAACGCTTCATATGTTGTTGGCCAATGAATTTGTTGCCTTGCAAAAAAAAAAAAATCACAGATGAAAATATGGCAGCCTCCTGCACCTTGTAAACAAAAAAAAGGCAACTGACTGCTGTTAAATAAGAATTTTCTATGCAAGCATTAAAAAGGATTTCAATAAACTAAAAATACATAAATTTCCAACTTATATCTATCCCTTTGTGTAATTGTATACACTAAGTTTTGTTGCAATATAGATAAACAAAAGGGATTATTTCAATTTTAAAGTATTGACAACGGTCTTAAAGGCAATAGAATATAACAGACTAGCTTCATTAAGAATTCTCTACCTGAATAGTAACAAACAATTAAGAGGTTCTAGTCGTTTTGCACAAATACAATATACCCTTATACCCATTTTTAATGGGTTCAGGGTATAAAAATAGCAAAGTTATAGCTCTGTTTTATTCCAATTTTAATTGTGCTAATATTTTCTCTGTACATATACATATGTTAACTTCTTAACAGACGGTTAACTTATGTTCCAGGGCTCTGAATGCTTATCAGGATAATTCAACATTCTAATGAAATGATTATTACCTGAAAAAGTAAAGCAAACAAATTTAAATTGCACTTGGTTTGATCATGAAGATCTGTAAATATAAGTATATGTAAGTTAATCAGTTAACAGACGGTTAACCACATGTTTAAGTGGTTAAATAAAACCACTTAACCTTTTAACAGACGAATAACATTATGTTCAAGGTTAATTTCGTGTGTTCAGCTTAAATAACAGCCAAAACCATAGGCCCAAGCTCAATCTAAAAAGCTATTCGCAAAATCGTTGCCAGCACCGTTGACAGTCCAATTGACCGGGATGCGCAGTCCGGGCAGTCCAAGCAGTAAAAATCACTTTGAAGCCAGCTCAAAGGGAATTCGCACGCACAGGATCAAATAGTGCCGTATGTGGAAAGTGTTTAAGCGAAGAGCGTTGAGCGATGAGCATTGAGTAATGGCTTTAATGATGGCCCAAGCACATCATCGACTGTTTAACGGGACTTTAGCCTTTGAACCGTCACACACACACATACGCACAAACACAGTGAACGAGCAGCGGGGGCATTAAAAGAGCATTAAAGCATATCTGGATGCGAAACGCATCCGCTCGATCTTATTGCGAAACATATATGTCCATGCATATATATACATTTTTATATACATCTATATATGTATATAAATGTGTGTGTGTGTTGGTAAATGCGAAAATGTGAAATGGCAAATTCAATGAAATATTTATTAACCTTTAATCAGCGAACACAGGCAGACAGCAGACAGCAGACAGTTGGCCAATAGACAGAGTAAAGCGTCGCTCTAAGCATATTTTATTACACATTTCATTGGACAACACTGCGTATGTGTGATGCGATACGTTGTGATGTGATATATTTGCTTGATTTATTTCTGCTGCTGCAATAATCAGAATTATTTGGTACCAGGTCAGTATCTGAATGTTAATTGCCATGCCAGACTAGGCCAACTTAAGTGGAATGAGATTATGGTCGGATATTGCTAGGGTATATTTTGGGTATAATGTGACTTCAGGCAGGAAGCATGAAAATTGTGAGAGAAATTGCATTTTATGGCTTTGCATATGTGAGCGACTCTTAATTTGATTTGTTCAGCCAGCATGAAAATCTGATTAAATAAACAATTTGATCAATTTTGATTGTTTTTGTAACCAAACCAAATGAATTGTAATTAAGTCATGCACAGCATAAAAATAACTAAAACGATTGCTTACCCAATTTAATATAAAGCGTTTCCATATATCGTTTTATGAAATTTAATCTCGAAGCGCTTTCCTTCAGTTCATTGTATGCTGGCCATTTCGGGCCTTAATTCAAGTATTGGACCAAGTTCTTGAATCGCACCGCCCATTGGGCCGAGTTTCAGCTTGTTTCAGTGTTGGCTTGACATTGTGTGTCAATGTCTCATGTTTCAGCTGCGGAGCGATGTCCAGCACAATAGTTGTCAGCTGCACAATGCTAGAGCAATGGCCTGGGCTTCCACGCTAGCCAGACAATAGAGCCCCAAATCTAGTCTGCCATACATACTAAAGGGATTTAAACAAAGTACTTGAATATGCCGTCCGTTTTCGTTTGCAGCGGTACTCTAAAAAATAGGTATACAAGTCGAACCGGTTTAAACGAAGCCGAGCCTTAAACCGGCCCCAAAGTACACATAAGTTATGTAGATCGGGCAGTAAAGAAAAATAAGTATTATTATTTCTATTATTAAAATAAACGAAAATTGCTAAATAACGTTTTGACAAGGCCAAGGCCAAACAAATGATCAGAATGAATAAATAAATTATTTGGCAATCCGTTTTTGAGCCAGGAGCTGTTTCTTCTAGTCTGGCTCGCATTACTTCAGTTCAGTTTTACGCCTTGATTTCACACAACTAACTCAGTTGCCTTAGTTTTTCACTCATTAGTGTTAGGCGTTCAGCATGACATTAGATACCCTAAATAAATTAAAGTAACATTTCTCCTAACACAATAGAAAGATTATCTTATGTTTACGTTCCGATGAGTCTATCAGCTTATCCTTAAATCAGCTTAGCCCAATTATCAGCATAATTTGAAAGATTTTGGAGCCGCACTAAAAAACAGATTTCGAAAAGTATTGAGAATTTGTGAAAGCATTCAAGGAATTAATCGTAACGTTTACCTATTGACTACAACGACTGTCTCTCTAAGTGTCTCCCTCTCTCTCTCTCTCTCTCTCTCTCACTTTCTCGTTCTCTCTGTCTGGACTTAATGTTTTCTTTGCGAGCAAAGAGGATTCAGCAGAGGATGGGTGGGGGGTTTCTCTGTTAGTTCATCTTATGCTGCTCTTTGAATTTTTCGTGTTTTCCCAAGTAGCTTTCATTTGGGGGGCTTGAACTTGGCCAAGTCAAAACGCGTGGCGTGCCAAAGCTTCAGCTACAGCTGAATGCTCGTGTTGTTGTTGTTGTTATTGTTGTTGTTGTCAGCCTAATGTGCTTGTATTTACTTAAACGCACAAAACGGCACAATTCATTGGCGTTGGGGGCCAAAGGCATTGTCCTGGTCCTGGTCCTGGTCCCGGCTCTGTGCACAACATTAGCGCCCACTTTACTTTTGCTCAACCACTGATGAGCAGCAAATTGAATTTTATTGACTTGATTTGCGCCCCGTTGGCTGCATTTCATTTAGTTTGTTGTTACTTTATTTATTTGCCTGACATTTCTGACCATTTGGCTGGCCTTAGACATCCAAGCATTCTAGCCAGCTCCTGTATACACAATAAATTGATTTCTGATTATCATTGCATAATAAAATGACTAAATCTGCTCGCGCGTCCGCTGACTAACAGACGCACTGAAGGCCAGGCAACCCCAACAGAAGTTTTAATGAAGCGTATTAAAATTTAATTAAATAACAATTTGCACAAATGTAAATAAACACGACGCTGCTTATGCAAAGCGTGAAAGAGCAGGACTACTAGAAGACTCCAGGAGGACGCTAAAGGCTGGAGGCTGGATGCTGGATGCTGGCGATTTAAGACGTGGGTGTACCCCCCCGGCTGCCATGCCAACGCTCAGTGCGGCGAACTTTGGTCATTAAATTAAGTGCACAAGACGAGCACGGCGACGACGAGAACACGGACCACGATGTGACGAACAAAAGACGAAGATGACGCCGACGCCGTCATCGACGGCGACTCAAACGATTGTTGTGGTCCCTGTGGCTACGGACTGCCCACATAGACCACGCGCGAGTGTCTATCAAATTTAAATCACGAACGCTGACATAAAGTCGCGTTTTATATATCCACGTCCCAGCCTGGCATTTGAAAAACATAATATTTTTAAGCATTTTAATACGTTTTTATGCTCTGCAACAATTTAAATAATAGGCAGAAGAAGGCATCTTCAAGCCTATAAAAAATATACATTGAATATATAATAATTTTAAATTGGCAAAAATGTAAAATTTTATATTAAAAAAAAAATTGTTTTCGGTTTGAAATAAGTATATTTTTTATATGAAATACTTTGTATTTGAAAAAAAAAAAGTTGGCGGTTTTTGAAAATGTGTGAAAAACGTCTCAAGTGCATTTGTGCCAAGAAACTTGCATAAACGATCGAATGATAGGCCAAAAAGTGTTATAACAGAGTTTTTTTTAAAAACCCTTGACTTAGTGCCTAAACTTTGTAGTGGCTGCTTTGCACTCCCCAAACGAATCTGCTTGTTGATCAGCTGCTCTAGTTTAGTTACTGCTTTACCGACCGCGCTGGAAGCCAATTCTTCGTTTATTGCACAGCTGAGGGCATGCGCAACCGAATAGGGCGAATAGAGAGGAAAAAGGTGATAAGATCAGGCCATAGTACCGTTTTAAAATATAATCGCGTGATGTAGAGCTTTTGAAAGCTTCCTTATTTTTTTTGTCGTTGGGAAGTAGTAAAGGTTAAAAGTACAGCTTAGCATGTCAGATATATTTGAAGCGCGTGCGAGTTAAGTTCATAACATTTTTTCTTTCTTTGCAAATAATTTTTGCAAAGACATCAACGACCAAGGCTGCAATTGTGGTACAGTTTGGAAGTGTTCTTTTGGTACGCTAATAGAAACCAAAAACCTTCATAACAACTCGACCCACTAACCTAATTGTGATTCGGGGTGACCCTTAAAGAAAAGGTATTTATATGTGCTAGTGTTGAGACTTGGAACTAATTAAGGCTTCCACAGTTTCCGTGCCTGCTCAGTTGACTAGATTTAGACGTACTAGTCGGCACTACCAGAGGGGGAGATCGGACCAGACAAGGGCAACACCAAGAGCACGTGTCGCACTTAGCAACCCAGCAGAACCAATTTTGTTGCTATTTTACTTATCAGCCGCTGTCTTGCGAAGAACAACATCTGGCATAGCCTCGGAAAACGGCGTCAAGCGGGTGAAACGCTTACTATTTATGCAGCACCATCGGGACCGCATGCACTAAGCATATAGTGTAACCTGCAGAGAGTAACAAAGGAGCCGAGTCTGTATTACTTTTGGTGTACCCCTTTCGCTTGCTTAGCAGCATTGCCATATAATTCCATTAATTGTTTAACGTTGCCAAGATGGACGGCTAATAGATCCTTAGTTTTAATTTTTATTTCCTTTAATTTTTTTTTCTTTTACTAATTTCTTTAAAACAAAATGTGCAATGAATATGCCTAAATAAGTTAAAGCGAGAGGAAATTCCTACACCACCGACCTTGACCGTTGCTCATATATATATATATATATATATATATATATACATGTGTTTATATACTTATAAATTTCTTTTGTAATATTTAGCAATAGCGATCATAATCGTCGTATACATTGGGCCCAACGTCTGCTTCGAAGGATATCGCGTGAGTAAGAGTTTAAACCAATGCCTATAGATATATGTAGTTATATACACACATGAACATTTAAATGCAGTTAATTTAGCAAGACGGTAAATTAATTACTATCCGTCAAGTCTCAAGATAATGTTGGTGAATTTCTCCTTCCCCTTAATTTCTTTATGGGATTTAAACTCGTTATTGCACATTCATCATATTAACTTTGGATTCAAATTTTGTTTGGAAACTGTATATTTTTTCTTGTAAATAGAGTTATACTCACCTTGCTATTAATTGGCAACAAAATTGAACAATGCGTGAATAAACGAATTATATTAGCTTATATGATATGATATCCTAATTCCATAATTAATTGTTTTATCTGTCAAGTACCCATGTTAGCCGCTTGCAATTTATAGTGATGGTTTAAGAACCTGAAATAGGGACAAGCATCCACATTCCATTTTTTTTTTGCTTGTCAAGGTAGGGAGGGTAAAGAGAAAGAGAGACGATCAACACCTTAGTTCTCTCACTTACGCGAAATTGAATAGTTTGAATTTGGGTGTTCGGTCGGAACACATTAATGGTACCCATACTAGAATCCGGTTTTTTTTTTGTTTCAATGGATTTACTTAAATCAATAAGTTTTTTTTTATTTTTTTTGATCGCACTTAAACTATGTGTTTATGGTAAGTGCAAAAGGGAAAGGAAAAAACCCCGACCAGTCCGACGAGCTATTGTCCGAGTATTAGCAAGAAGTGCGAACCTCCAATCCCTATGCACCCGGTTAGGCAACAGCCACGGCCGTTTGTTTTTATTTTTGGTAGATGGCCAAACGAAAGGCAAAAACTGAACCCGAACCTTCCCACCATTACATATATGGCGCCCAACACGTGGGACCCTAGCAAGAACGTAAAACTTTTACTTCTTGCGTAAGCACGACTAACACCTAGTGCACAACAATCCCCAATCGAAACTCGAAGTTATACCATATCAATTACTACCTATTATTTTTTAATTACCCTGTTAGGCCCCTTTCTCGGGAAAATACGTTGTGTTCAGACAGTAGTTAGTTGTAGGAATTTGCGATTGTAATTCAGGCATTGCTGGATTAGTCGACCACAATTAATTACTAGTACTTTAAGCAGCGGGTAAGATCGGAAAAGAGGGAATAATAATCAAATTTGGGTTAATTGTTTCAAGGACTATTTGGAATTACAACAAACTGGAAATATTTCGGATGTTGTCTAGTAGTCCATGAGCAGTAAAAATCCAAATCAGAAATAGACTCCAGTAAAATAAATAGCACAAATTCAACTACTCAGGTTTGCTTAAGGATTGTAAGCAATAACGTGTGGGAAAAAGACAGATAGAATAAATAACCAAGACTTAATAATACAAGTCCTATTTAGTTTTCCTTTTGTTGTTTGGAAACAAGCAAAAGTTTGCATTCATTATGGCAGTGAGACGAAGCACAGAGAGCATAGTTGCAGCGATTAACGCGCAAGATCCATTTTGTGGCATTTGCCATGAGCAATTGCAAGCAGAACAGCTATCTGCGACTACTCCTTGTCAACACCGTTTTCACGACGTTTGCATAAGCAATACACTAAAGACAACCCCAAAATGTCCAGTATGTGAGGCAGATTGCAACCCAGGGCAACTAATATTTATGAACAATACACTGGCAGCGGAGTTACACTCAGCTGGTAATGCTGAAACAGACGAAACTCTATCGCGAAATACTCTACCTTGCCAAGATGGTTCGACTACTACAGGTATCAGGAGAGGTCAGCGATTCGGAAAAGGGCGAGGAGCCACGCCCAAGCGAAGTATGCAAACTAGGTCTATGAATCGAAATCATAGAGAATATTTAGGTAGTTGCATGTCTTTAGGCAGCAACGGAAATAAGTCAGTGGACAATGGTCCAAATGTAGAGACAATTACCTATATCAACGAAGCTCTACAATCTCAGCAAAGGACTTTAATAGCAGAACTCAAAAACGTTATTAAAGATTCTGTTGAACAATCACTGCAAGAGAAGTTAGCAACATTAAATGTACGAAGTGAGCAAGCTGAATCAACACGCTCTAGATTAGTTCAGTCTCCAAGGGGATTAGGTGCTGATACTCTCCCTAATAGTGCCCAGAACTCTGACATACCCCTTGACTGCGGACCATACAGCCCCAGAGGTAGCAATCGATCAAACTCAAGTTTGAGTTCAGAAAAAGCAGCTAGCATTATGCAAACCTGGCGACTTAAATTTGACGGTTCGAAAGACTCTATGCAGATAGATGAATTCTTGTATCGAATTCGTTCATTAACGGCTCAAAATTTGAACGGCGACTATAGGCTGCTTTGTGACAATCTTCATTTACTTTTCTTCGGGAAAGCCAATGATTGGTTTTGGAGCTTCCACAAGAAAAACCCACAGTATACCTGGTTGGCTTTCTGTACGGATTTCCGACTTAGATTCGAGGACGTTAAAGACGACTTTGACTTGTGGGAACTAATTAGGAAAAGACGCCAGAAAGATCAGGAGACATTTGATGATTTTCAATCAGCGATTGAAGGCCTGGTTAGCCAATTATCTAACGAAATAAGCGAAGACAAGCTTGTTGACCTATTAAAACGCAATGCGAGAACAGCGCTCAGGTACGAACTATTGCATTTGAAGATTAGAACTCGAGCAGAATTAAGAGAGGAAGTTAAGAAACATGAAAGTTTCTGTAGAGAAACTGGCTCGTTTCCCAATCGAACCAAATACGGTAGAGGTAATGTCTCTGAGTTACTGGAAAATAATGATATAGAAGATAATATTTCAGAAATACAGAACAAGAAAATAGTGTGCTGGAATTGCGATAAAGTGGGACACCGATTCGATGACTGCATGGGAGAAAGGCGTATATTCTGCTACGGTTGCGGTGCTAAAAATACTTTTAAACCCAATTGTAGCAAATGCAATCTTTTGGGAAACCGGAAGCGGGATGCGCAGACCAACACCAGTTTGACGCATCCCACAAAAGAATAAAGTCCTTGCCAGAAATACAGTCATATGGTAGTTTGGAGCAATCAACTCCAAATACTATATTTACAACTTATATGGCAAATACATGTTCAGTCGCCGAGACTGCAACTCAAACTGATATTGAAAATAAGTACGTACCGGACCATATTAGAGTAAAACACTATCTTGACACACGAAGACGAATTTTTAGCAGCATAGAACCCATCGAATTTCTCAGTCGGCCAAAACGCTCTACTGTTCGACTTAGGAAATTCTGGAAAAATATTAAAAGTCTTCGTAAGAAGCTCGTTCAATCAGTGTTTATGAGCTCAGATAACCGCTTGTACACTGAGTTAAGCCTAGAGGGAGAAAAATATGTAGCATTATTAGATTCCGGAGCGACGATTAGTTGCCTCGGTAATGTTGCAGCTAAGTCACTGTTGTCACATCCCAAAGCGCGCAAATGCTCTGGATCAATCCGAACAGCTAACAACGCTATTTGCCCAGTGGTAGGCAAACTGACACTTAAAGTTGAATTTCGAAAACAAGTGCATAATGTTGATTTTTATGTTATACCCGATTTGAAACAAGATGTTTACTTAGGCATAAATTTTTGGCAGGACTTTGGACTGTTAACGAATTTAATTCGTCCTGATGAGTCCGTAAATGAATTAGACAACAGTAACGAACAGGATATCCAGGAAACAGCGAAAATGCATCAGCTAACCGCTGAAGAAAAGTCACGATTAAATTCGATCATTTCTAATTTCTATTCTTATGAAAAGGAAGGATTAGGACGCACTGAGTTAATCGAACATCGCATTGAAATAGATAATGTGACCCCCGTCAAACAAAGACATTGGCCTATTTCGCCAGCCGTTGAAAAGCTAATGTTTGACGAGATCGAGAAAATGCTAGCTTTAGATATAATAGAGGTATCGCATAGCCCCTGGAGCAGCAACTGCGTCCTTGTGCAAAGAAAGGATAAAAACAGGCTGTGTCTAGATTCTCGAGTCATAAATAAGTACACTCGTAAAGATGCGTACCCTCTACCCCATATCGACGGAATTCTTAGTCGTCTGCCGCCGGCTAAATATATAACGGGCCTCGATATGAAGCACGCATTCTGGCAGATACCCCTAGAAGAAAAATCACGTCAGTATACCGCTTTTACAGTCCCTAATCGTCCATTATTTCAATACAAAGTAATGCCGTTTGGATTGTGTAACGCTCCTCAAACGCTTTGTAGACTAATGGAACGCGTGATACCAGCCCATTTGCGGACCCGCGTATTTGTCTACTTAGATGATTTACTTCTGCTATCAGAGGACTTCGATTCGCATATGTTGCTTTTGCAGGAAGTAGCGCTGCACTTGCGTAAAGCGAACTTGACAATCAACATCGCAAAATCAAAATTTTGTATGCGGGAAATTAAATATTTGGGCTTTATAATTGGGTATGGTCAACTAAAGACGGACCCTAGCAAAATACAAGCTATTAACGAATTCCCTGTACCAAAAAGTGTAAAACAACTGAGACGTTTTCTTGGACTCGCTGGATGGTATAGACGTTTCGTTAATCATTATGCAACAGTTAGCTTTCCGCTTACAGAGTTGCTAAAGAAATCGAAAGTATTGAAATGGAACACTGATGCTGATTCCGCTTTCAACACCTTAAAAACACTTTTAACTTCTGCACCTGTATTGGCTACACCCGACTTCTCAAAACCTTTTAGATTAGTTTGCGATGCTAGCACAACTGGTTTAGGATGCGTTCTAGCTCAACTAAATGAACAGGAAGAGGAGGCTCCAATAGCATACATGTCAGAGAAACTGTCAAAGGCCCAACGGAATTATAGTGTGACCGATCTGGAATGCTTAGCCGTAATAAGAGGTATTTTTAAATTTAGAGCGTATATAGAAGGACAGGACTTCGAAGTAATAACTGATCATGCTTCCTTACAATGGCTCATGAGACAGAAGGATCTCAGAGGACGTCAAGGTAGATGGGTGATCAAATTACAGGGCTTCAAGTTTAAAGTCTCGCATCGTAGCGGTACACAAAATGTTGTCGCTGATGCGCTATCGCGTCAAAATGAGACAGAGCTTGCGGAATTCGAGGAGCAAGGTCCCATAGTTGACCTGTCTTCACCCGAATTCAAATCGCCAAACTATCTGGATCTGATAGACAGTATTTCTTCTAACCAATCCAGATTACCGGATTTACAGATAATCGACGGTTTTATATATAAACGTACTGAGCCAGCGACGGGATATAGCATTCAGGAGAAACAATCCTGGAAACTCTGGATACCTTCGTCTCTCACCCTACAAGTGATAGAGAGAGCCCACAATCCCCCTAACGCTGCACACAGTGGCATCGGAAAAACAATAGAGAAACTCAAGAGATACTTGTTTTGGCCAAAAATGTCGGCCCAAATTCATGAATATATAGTCAATTGTAAAGTTTGTCGGCAAACGAAAAGCCCCAATGTAGTGTTGAGACCTCCAATGGGCAAGCCTATGACGTCAGAACGGCCATTTCAGAAGCTCTACATGGATCTTCTAGGGCCATATCCTCGGTCCAAGAACGGCAATATAGGTCTCCTGATGGTTGTAGACCACAATACTAAATTTCATTTTATGTGGCCTCTTCGCGCGTTTACTACCAACAAAATTATCGACTATCTAGAAAACACACTGTTTTGCACTTTCGGCGTGCCAGAAACTATTCTGACCGACAATGGCTCTCAGTTCATTTCTAGTGTCTTTAAAGCTTTTCTTACCCGGTATGGAATCATCCACATTCGAACGGCAATATACTCGCCACAAAGTAATGCGAGTGAGCGAGTAAATAGATCAGTATTAGCGGCTATTAGAGCCTATATCGGAAAAGATCATTCAAATTGGGATAAAAAGCTGTACGCCATTTGTGCTGCCTTGAGAGCCAGCGTTCACCAAAGTACAGGGTACTCTCCATATTTTTTAGCGTTTGGACAGAATATGATGTTAAACGGTAAAGACTATGACTTGCTAAAGCGACTTAACCTCTTGTCCGAAGACACTGCTATTGAGAGGCCCACAGCCTTACAAGTAATCCGTCAGATAGCTAAAGACAATGTAGCTCAGTCACATAATAGAAATGCTAAGATATATAATTTGCGCAGCCGAAACATAAGTCTTACTGCCGGTACGAAAGTCTTCGCCCGCAATTTTTGTCAGAGTAACGCGCAAAAGAAGTTTAGTTCTAAGCTTGCACCAGTTTTCATTCCGGCGATTGTTGTACAAAAAGTCAGCCCAGCCTACTATCAACTAGCTAATGAAACAGGTAAATGCATCGGTACTTTTCATCTCAAAGATATACAAACTAGTAACAAGTTCTAACTCAACAGTTATTATAGTTATTTCAGTTTATGTCCCGCTAGCAAGTAGCGCTGCATAAACTGTGGTGTAGTGGCTGCTTTGCACTCCCCAAACGAATCTGCTTGTTGATCAGCTGCTCTAGTTTAGTTACTGCTTTACCGACCGCGCTGGAAGCCAATTCTTCGTTTATTGCACAGCTGAGGGCATGCGCAACCGAATAGGGCGAATAGAGAGGAAAAAGGTGATAAGATCAGGCCATAGTACCGTTTTAAAATATAATCGCGTGATGTAGAGCTTTTGAAAGCTTCCTTATTTTTTTTGTCGTTGGGAAGTAGTAAAGGTTAAAAGTACAGCTTAGCATGTCAGATATATTTGAAGCGCGTGCGAGTTAAGTTCATAACATTTTTTCTTTCTTTGCAAATAATTTTTGCAAAGACATCAACGACCAAGGCTGCAATTGTGGTACAGTTTGGAAGTGTTCTTTTGGTACGCTAATAGAAACCAAAAACCTTCATAACAACTCGACCCACTAACCTAATTGTGATTCGGGGTGACCCTTAAAGAAAAGGTATTTATATGTGCTAGTGTTGAGACTTGGAACTAATTAAGGCTTCCACAGTTTCCGTGCCTGCTCAGTTGACTAGATTTAGACGTACTAGTCGGCACTACCAGAGGGGGAGATCGGACCAGACAAGGGCAACACCAAGAGCACGTGTCGCACTTAGCAACCCAGCAGAACCAATTTTGTTGCTATTTTACTTATCAGCCGCTGTCTTGCGAAGAACAACATCTGGCATAGCCTCGGAAAACGGCGTCAAGCGGGTGAAACGCTTACTATTTATGCAGCACCATCGGGACCGCATGCACTAAGCATATAGTGTAACCTGCAGAGAGTAACAAAGGAGCCGAGTCTGTATTACTTTTGGTGTACCCCTTTCGCTTGCTTAGCAGCATTGCCATATAATTCCATTAATTGTTTAACGTTGCCAAGATGGACGGCTAATAGATCCTTAGTTTTAATTTTTATTTCCTTTAATTTTTTTTTCTTTTACTAATTTCTTTAAAACAAAATGTGCAATGAATATGCCTAAATAAGTTAAAGCGAGAGGAAATTCCTACACCACCGACCTTGACCGTTGCTCATATATATATATATATATATATATATATATATACATGTGTTTATATACTTATAAATTTCTTTTGTAATATTTAGCAATAGCGATCATAATCGTCGTATACATTGGGCCCAACGTCTGCTTCGAAGGATATCGCGTGAGTAAGAGTTTAAACCAATGCCTATAGATATATGTAGTTATATACACACATGAACATTTAAATGCAGTTAATTTAGCAAGACGGTAAATTAATTACTATCCGTCAAGTCTCAAGATAATGTTGGTGAATTTCTCCTTCCCCTTAATTTCTTTATGGGATTTAAACTCGTTATTGCACATTCATCATATTAACTTTGGATTCAAATTTTGTTTGGAAACTGTATATTTTTTCTTGTAAATAGAGTTATACTCACCTTGCTATTAATTGGCAACAAAATTGAACAATGCGTGAATAAACGAATTATATTAGCTTATATGATATGATATCCTAATTCCATAATTAATTGTTTTATCTGTCAAGTACCCATGTTAGCCGCTTGCAATTTATAGTGATGGTTTAAGAACCTGAAATAGGGACAAGCATCCACATTCCATTTTTTTTTTGCTTGTCAAGGTAGGGAGGGTAAAGAGAAAGAGAGACGATCAACACCTTAGTTCTCTCACTTACGCGAAATTGAATAGTTTGAATTTGGGTGTTCGGTCGGAACACATTAATGGTACCCATACTAGAATCCGGTTTTTTTTTTGTTTCAATGGATTTACTTAAATCAATAAGTTTTTTTTTATTTTTTTTGATCGCACTTAAACTATGTGTTTATGGTAAGTGCAAAAGGGAAAGGAAAAAACCCCGACCAGTCCGACGAGCTATTGTCCGAGTATTAGCAAGAAGTGCGAACCTCCAATCCCTATGCACCCGGTTAGGCAACAGCCACGGCCGTTTGTTTTTATTTTTGGTAGATGGCCAAACGAAAGGCAAAAACTGAACCCGAACCTTCCCACCATTACAACTTCAGCTCCATATCCCGAAAGGAAAATGAGCCAATAAATTCTACAACAATTAAACCTCACAATAATTCATTTGATCTCATATTGATTCCTCATCTCAGTAAATTTTATATCGATCAATTCTAAGAGCTGCAATAACTGAACTTGGCCTAGCCTCTAGCAGTTAATGTGATTTTTAATTTTCTATACAATTCTATTTTATACTCACACACACATACACATACACACATTCATCAGCATACACGCGATTTGAGTTTATTATTTTCATTTTTGGGGGTGGTCTGTATCTAAAGGGTCGTGTCTTCGGGCTGTGCTGACTTTTACGAGCGCATCGCTCATACGCCGCGTGGGCGGTGGTGCGGCAATTTCTCGCGTGTGGCAGGTAAAGTCTTAATTGAATTTGCTTTCCGAGCGTTGGCTGGGAAACACGAGTCGCTGAGCAGAGCTACTCCCAGCTCCCAGCATTCGTATATATGAATATGCATGTACATATATATTACACATACGTCACGTATTTCTAAATGAAATTGTGTACATATTTTATTAAATTTTTGAGGGAATATTAACAAAAAGGCAGCCACTTTAAGGGGCGGCAAGAAATAAGAGAACTTAAAAGCCAGAGCTTAATTTTCATTTATTGATAGCTTGAATGATATGACATTCATGCGTACCTGGCGTGGGACTTAAGTCCGCCCACTTTGAGCAGCAAACTGTCCACTCAGCTATAAACAAGATTTGTTATGAATGAGAAAGCTCAACTCAACGTTAATGTCAGAAAAAGGTATCGTGTCCAGCACCAAAATAGGAGAGCACCTAAGCGGCTTGAGTTTGCCTTCTATATTGCCAACGAATTGGTCATTATTTGGACATGGTGACTCCCTTCCTATCGGCGTCTAGTTGTGTGACATCTTTCGGGACATCGTATTTGCATTTTAGAATTGTCTCAGCGATTTTCAGTTTATGACTCAAGGCAATAAAAAGGCTGGCATTCATTTTCATCCTTATTTGACAAGAGCACATTGCGTGCTTTCCGGCAATTCATCATATCGCTGTGGGCTCCAAGATGCGTGCCTAACTTTCGCCTGGGTTTTTCCAGTTGTCTCAAATTAACTTTAATAAACTATATGTATGCAATTTCTTCACAGCCTACCCGTCACTCAGTCTGTGCTGTGATTAATAGTTTGGGGCATGTTTGAGCATGTCAAAATGTAAAAGTTATGCTGGGTTTTTGCCGAAAAAGTTGCGGTTGAACTACAAGAGAAATATTAAGTATTAAAATGCATATAATGTACACTCTATATAATGTGTGTTGTGCTTATTAATTTAAACAGTCTTTTATATACACACATATACCCCGTAACTAGCAAAATGAAGGTATCTGCAACCCCAATAAACTTAAATATTCTCTATCTGTTTGTCGGCCTGTTCGCCTGTAAGAATGTTTAGATTTTAGAGACCTAAAGAACTTAAATTTTATAAGTGCACTTATTTATAGATTATATATGGAATATAAATATGTGTTAGACTTGATATTTATTTAAGCTCATGTAGCCCATTTAATGTACCAGGTCGTGATGGACAGACAGACAGACGGACGGACAGATAGACGAGCATTCAGGGTATAATAATATTATTGTAGTTAAAAACAAAAACATAATATGTATTTATATTTATATTGTCATATATATTTTTCTTTTAGTTTTTATTATTTCGCCCTCGAGTGTCCCTACAATGCAGGTCATCAAATAGAGCAAAAGTTTAATAATTCAGAAGTCATACCAAATTAAAATGTTCAGTTTTATAACTTAATTTAATTACGATTTCATTTGCTTGTTTATTGTTGTTCTTGTTGTTTTTGTGTTGTGGGCCAACTTGCTGTGCACACATACTTACTTGTTTGTTTTTCTTTTGGCCCTTTCAGCCAATTTAATGCCAAGTTAATTTTTCAATTTACACGCAAAGTGTCAGAGCAGTTTTTCGAGAAGGAGGAGGGGGGGGGGGGCCCCACTTGGGGCACGCTAGGGGCAAGAGCAACACGCATAGAAGAATCATATAAAATTGCAAAGTGGAGTTAGTAGGAAAAACTTTGCTCGATAATAGCTAAAATAAAATAAATAATAATAATACAAAATTATTATAAAGTGAAAAAAAAATATGTTAAAAATCAACAACAACAAAGGGACAATTAAGCCAATTAAGCTCTAGCTGCTGCATAATTTGTTAACAAAAAACCAAAGCAACAGAAAGTTGAAGATTTTGCGGCAAATAGGAGCACGACCGACAAAAACGAAAAATATATGAAATAAAAATGCAAATTTATTTTAATTTGTCCCAACCGCCGCCGACGCCGCCGCGGTGCACGTTGAAAGCAAGGTGGGGGGTCTGCGCGCACGCTATTTGCATTTATTTGAAATGCATTTTGTGTTGGGCCAACAAGTTGACAACAACTTTGCTGCCACTTGCCACCTGCCACTTGCCACTTGCCACCTGCCATGCTGCGCCGTAACGCGTCGTTGCCCAAACGCACGGAAAACTTTGGCTCGTCTACGTCTTGGACTTTGTCTGCGACTCCGACTGCGACTCTTGTTCTTGCAACTTGTAGGGCTGTTTTAGGTCCTTAGCGGCACTGGCGCCTGGCGCTGGCAGGACCTCCTATCCACTCGAATCAACACAAAATTGCGCTCACTTAAATAAATTTATGAAAATATGCAAGCACGCGCCGGGCTCGAGTTAAGTGCAACCAATTGTCGGTACAAGATTTAGGTCTGCGGCTGGACTCGGTCTGTAGTTTGGTGGTGGGTTCTAGCCGCATTGAATTCAATTTTCAACAAGCTGTAGTTTAGTAGGAGGAGTAGAAAAAAAAACAGTGGGGTTAGAGTCCGAGTAGGAGAGAATGAGCATGATAATGAGAAAGAGAGGTTCGCCGAGTTAGACAGAGAGAGAGAGAGTGAGTGGGCGAGAATGTAAGAAGGCAAGAGAGTTATTAGAGTGGGGATATAAGAAGCGGTAAAGCTTATCGGATTTCCGATACAACTTGCATGTATCAAGTTTGCAAGCCGGGTTTGAACCGAATCGGCTTGAGGTCGAGCTTGTCTTCCTTACATTAACGAATAAGCGTACCTTGTACATACAGTTATCACACTAAAAGTACGAGTATATATATATATATATATATATATAAATAGTGACGAATTTGTGTATTTGTGAAAATGTATGCAACAGGCAGAAGGAAGCATATTCGACTCCATAAAGTATATATATATTCTTGACCAGCATCAATAGCCTAGTCGATCTAGCCATGTCCGTCTGTCTGTCCGTCTGTCTGTCCGTCCGACCGTCCGTCCGTCCGTATGTATGAACGCAAGGATCTCAAAACATATAAGAGCTATAGACTTGAAATTTTAGATGTAGGTGCTCCTAGTGCCTGCGCAGATCGAGTTTGTTTCCGATAATCGAAAACTTACTCCGTTTCCAAGCAATCGATTTGATGTTGAAAGAAGAGGGTTCAGGGTATCCCCTAGTCGGGAGCTTCCAACTAGAACCTCTTACTTGTTGCATTATGCATCGATCATCAATCAATCAAGTCAGACAGTCAGTAATATATAAATGTGCATATATGTATTCATATAACGTTATACTCTAGCTCCTTGGAAATAAATTAGCTTCTGCTGCATACTTCTGCATACTATTACGTATATCTTTATTGCATTACTTCGTTTACTTTTGCAGCCCATTACTTATCCCTCCTATCGTTGACATAAAACCCAACTATTAGTTAGCATCTAGTTGGAACGTCAAAACGTTTTACAATGCAAATTCTCCTGTCAACAGTCGGAGGCTGAAACGCAAACAGTTTCACTTATAAACCTGCACTTTACTGGATGTTGCTTGCATATTATTTTAATTAGCAACTGTCGCTCAAAGAAAATACCAAAAGCAACAACAACTTATGGCGACAGCAGCAGCAGCAACAACAACAAAAACAACTCGAATAAAGTGTCGCCTGCTGGTCCAGCCCTTGGGGCGGGGGTTGGGGTAGGCGGTGCGGCAGCCCTCTCGTTAGTTGAGAGCAACAGCAGCTGCTGCTGCTGTTGGCATGCATTAAAACTTGTGCTGGACAAGTATTCCACACCAGCCCTGCCAGATACACACACATACACGCACACACACGCACACGCAAGCACTCAGGGCATGACTCGCGAAATGAGCGCTTAACAGGAAGCAACGTTTTTACTTCTAATATCCTACTCCTAAAGGAAAGAAAATGGGGTATACTGATTTCTGTTGAAGCTAGAGGCACCAAAATCTAGAATAATTAATTATTTGTGGGGGGTACTGGCTTCCAAATAGGGCTTGTTGGCTTTTTGATGATCTTTTAAAGATCAAGCAAAACGAGCATTTTTACCCGTCAATTTCTCTCAATTTTAGATATCATCAGGTTTGCTTAGTCAGATTGCTGATGACTTGTTGAAAGATCTAACCAAAAAAATTAGCGTCCCGCTCACACGCGAATCCACTGCAACGTTCATTTATTATTTTGTACCCTGTACTCAATTCGAAAAGTTGTAAGGGATAGAAAAGGGCATTAACGACCTCATAAAGTATATATATTCTTTATCTTTGACGAGTGGAGTCGATCTACAAGCTCTTCGATATCGGAAGCTACAAATGCTCGAGAATTTATATTTAAAATATAAAATATGTGGCTCGTATATCTTACGCATACGTGTTTTTTCCATAAAGTATACCTATTTTGAGATACGTCCATAATATTATTAATGAAAAAAAGAATATTGTAAAAAGTTCTTTTAGCTTAGCGCATGCCCCACTACTTGTTTTATACTTTCTTGCTTTTACCTATCGCCTCATTTGGCTTGGTGTTTTTGCATGTCACTTAAACAGCACTACGCACAGTTCCCCGTCGCACACCCTTGCTTACCCGCCTGCCCATGCGCCGGTCTCTTGACAGAAAGGCATGCCGAGGCATTGCGTGTTGTGGGAGCAGCGTGAATCCGGTCCTTAATTTAATTTACGAAAAACAACTCGCTTCCAAATACGAAATTGGTGTTTAAGATAAAACGCTTAATACATACTTTCGACGGTAAATTAAAGAAACTAAAGCGTTTTTGATTACATATAATTATTTCAAAGTGTTTGACTAGAAGCTACCTTGTTCACTGGGAAACGGCATCAAGTATACGTGCATTAAATGCGCATAAAAGTAGGTTATCGAAACTGTGACTGAATTTTAAAGTTTTTGTATATTATATATTATATAATATATTTTTACATCATAGCTTGGACGTCGCTCCTGCTATTGAGATATTTAAGTACTTTCGATTGCTAGACGGACAAATGCATGCAGAAAACTTAAATACTAGCCTAAAGATTCCGACTTTTGCCAACAATAAACTACAAAAGCAAGACAGTCCCATGCAAAGCCTTAAGCCTGGGGAACTAGTTTGCGTAGAAACAGACAAGGCGAACATGGCTATATCGTCTAAGCTGTTCATAATGATCAACAACACAGATATGTTATAAGTGATGTCTTTTTCCATAACTTTTTAATCATTTCATGACAAAAATAAAATACACTCAAGGATATAAAGAAGATGAATGGTAAATCGAAAGAGCTTTGACGAACCAAGGTTTGAGAAGAGTCTTGTTAAAATTAGGTTCACGTAAGGGAACCTTAAGGCAATGCATTGGTTAAAAGCAGGTTTGAAAACTTAATTATAATGTCTGAGCAAATTTTCAGCCTCTCCGCCATCTAATTTGCCCAGAAGCGACACTGGCACCCTGAAGGACGTCTGGTTGATCCCGAAACTGGGCATAGGTTAAGCCCGAAAAAAAAACGCTTGCAACAATAGAATTCTTATAAGTACAAAACTCAAAAAAAGCCATCAGAATTTAAAAGGGGGGGTTAGTTTTTATAATACTTAACATTGACCCAAGACGGGTTCAAGTTGGCCTCGCCACATTAATTGGTAAACTTTGCCCAAGATCTAAACAACTCTTAAGGCTAAGCAAGTATTGGTGAAATGCCCAGTGTGGACAGTTTGGGGCTTGGGCTGTGGCAGTGCAGTTTGTGGGGTATCATTTTGTATGGCTGCCAAATTTAGCTAACAATTTGTGGGCCAGGGTCGGCCAAGAGGTAAATTGGCCACATACCAGTGTTAACCGAGTATGATTAGATTTTGCTTTTAAGCGTTTTAGCAGTAGTTGTGGAGCTTGCGGGCCAGGCAACGGTGCTCTGTCATGGAGAATCCAATCAGGTGGCTGTTGACAAATGGCTTATGGCACGTGCCTATGCCGCTGCTGTTACCCCCCCTCCTCAACAGCCCCTTTACCGTAACAATAGGTGTAGGAAAACTGGAGTTTGCAAAACCATTTGCCACTTAAGGAAAAGTTTCAAATACAATTTTAACTAGAACAACAAGAGACAGCGCGCACGAAACTTTCCGCGGGCCAAATGCAAAAAGTAAGCTGTGCCCATGGAATGGATGGAGGAAACGGAGGGAGATGTCTTCAAGCTAGCGCTGGATGAGGGTTGGAGGGGCTGCCGCGAAAACAAATGAAAAATGTGCAACAAAAACAAAGAAAAGTCGAACAAAAAAACATGCTTGAAAATATGAGTTTCTGTGTATGCGAAGAGTATAAATTAAGTTGATAAAGTTCACTTGACCCAAGTAACGATCCCAAGACAGGCCCGAGACCTCACACTAGCCCTGGAGTCCGCCACGTCTTCAGTTTTATTTTTTAGCAGCAGCAACAATAAACAATACAATGTACAATGTAATTTTTCGCAAGGCCAGAACAAAACCAAATGAATAAAATAAATAAGAAAACTGTCAGGTGCCAAGGCAGCGGTCAAGGTGGCACGCCCACAGCGCCCCACTCCCACAGCTAAGCTGAATTAAAAGTTTTTAACACATATTTACGAGCAAGTGACAACCAAAAAAACAAAAAACAAAAAAAAAAAAAAATCAACGAGCCAAATGCCACTAAAACTCTGAAAAACAAAAAACGTCGCGACGTCTAGTCAAATTGCAAATGATTTGGCTGAAACCCAATCAGCGGGTGGCCAGTCGAGCAGCGGACGGGTGGGGGCTAGCCGGGTGTGTGGGCTGTCACTGTTAGTCTGACTCTGATGGGGGCCATTGACACATGCCACGTGCCATGACACCACTTGCCACCAAAACGACTAAAAGGATCATTCTCTTTTTACACTTTTGGGAATCTGCGCCGTACTGGAAAAGTTTCCAAACGCTTTATTTTAAAAAAGAAATATCAGAACGAGTTAACTCGACAGCTTTCAATTGATTAATCAAAAGCGATGCCTCGCAAACGCAGAAAATGCCGCAGGGGTAAGCACACAAGAGTAGGCTTTGGCTTTGCTAGCTTTGTCGCCTTTTTACTGCTTATAATTCTCAAGTGGTTACAGTTTCGAGCTGAGTAAAAGGTCTTGCGAATCTAGAGTTGAAAGCAAAGTCTGTCGTTAATACTTAGAACTGGGCGATTTTACACATAGTTCTTTAAACAATCTGTTCAATCTTGGTACTTATACTACCTCAAGCCGGTCGGCTTTGGATTTGAAAAATTGCAGTTACATTGTAACTACTTAGAATTTGACATCTTGACCATAACATTTATTTAATAAGAAACCGTGCTTTTTAACACTCTTCCCAGAGTAAAGAAGAGGACAGCAAGTATATCTATCTGTCCTTCGGATACTTGTTTGAAAAGTAGATACAAATCTGGTAGAAATCTATATCATATTCAACTTTTATGTATCAGTCACGGCCTGTAAAACGCAAAGAATGAGAAGTCTGCGGTTCGAAAGTATAAACATTTTTGACCAGTATCAGCAACAGCCGAGTTGTTATAACCATGCCTGTTTGTCTGTTTTTGTGTAGGCTAATCACTCAAAAAGTTGTGTTCATCAGCATATCTTCACCAAATTTGGCATTAACTAGATCAACCACGAAAAATCACTTGCTCAATAGAAAGAGTCAGTTGATTTTGCAGATATGTTAATAAGTATAACAGCATAGCTGCAAATCCGTTTCCGTTTCAAATCAGGCTTCTGTATAATGTAACGCTTTTTATGTCATATGTGTATAAAAGATACAATTATAATTGTTACTATTATTCAGTTTTATTTATATTATTATTAATATATTTTATATTATGATCTGTATTATTCTTATTATTATTATTATTAGCATGGGAGTAAAGCAAACTATCTATCGTACTCCGGGAAGGACAATACTATATTTATAGACTGACGTGGAGTGGAACATCGTTGCACAGTGTTTTCCATATTATTCGGCAATATATAGTTGAAATTACTTTGTGGAACACGTTTTCAGAACGCACTCACAAACTATTTGCGGATGTCCGGTGCTTGGCAACACGGCTAGTTTTACATTCGACGAGTAGTCGGCTTTTGTTAGTGAAAGTCATCATGTACGCGGTGGCGTATGCGTAATGCGTTTAGAGTTAATTAAATTTGGTCATGTTTTGCGTGTGTGTGGTATTGGTGGAGAGGGATCCGAGAGGGAATGGGAATGGGGGCTTGGCAAGTGTCCAAGCGGAAAGCCAATTCATCATGGCACGCAGCTAAAGTCGTAATCTACTTTAACAACTAATTGCCATTACTAAAATTATCATGATTATGATGATGATTAAGATTATGATTATTCAGTATGGACATCCTTTTCAGTAGGCAAAAACTTTTGGCTAATGGCCTGCCACAGTGTAAACTTATTCCTGTTGCCATTTCGCTGAGGCCTAGATTTTGGCTTTGGCTTTCGCTTTCGCTTTGGCAAACCAAAGCACTTTCCCTACAATATTTTACAACTAATTAGGGATAATTACCAGCCATTACACAAAAGGCTTCCCAGGACGGTGGCAAGTTGAAAGTTGAAGACAACTGACTCACTGACTGACAGGCTGACACATTTTTGGGGCGTGGCAGTGTCTTTTGTTCAGCCTCTGTAATTTGGGCCACCTTAGTTATTATTACTGAGCCGTCGGCATACAAGCCGTCAAACATCCCCCAAAAATCCTTTGACTAACTCCATTGAGTAATACTCATTTGTCTGTTGATACAGGAGCAAATGTCAAAATGTCAGCTATCATATCTTGTTCAAAAATAGTTAGTTGGAAACAAGCGTCTAGGGTTGTCATTTATTTATGTCTGCATTTTCTGATTATACTCAACAGGTCGAATAAATGTCATACTTATGTTTATATTTTCGTAAAACTCCCTAATTCTACGTAAATACAGTTTGTAACCATACTCTGTGCCCAAGAGAAGCAGAGTTTATTGCTCGTAGGCAATGTCCATCTTGGATCTCTCCCTCTAACTATGTGAACAACTTTTATAAATATAGGCGAGTGCATACTGCGAGGCTAGGAAACAGGGTATCTAATTGTCAAACACTCTCAAGCTGGAACCGATCATACTGATTTTCCAAATAGCACTAGCTATCTTCTGGTAGGACAATGCTACACCAGGCATTCAAACTCAGATAAACTAAAGATACAATTATCTCATAACTAAGTACATATATCATCAGATTGGATAAAGTGTTGCTGCAGTATGTGATTTTCACACAATGAAGAGCCAGCTAAGGATTATGGCATGTCGCCTGGGAGGTGATCAAATCCGATTTACAGTGACACAAACAGCTTCAATAGCTTAACAAAATAACAATAGCAACAATAATAGTACATGTGCATGGGTGCACTGGCAGCTTGGAGTTAGGAACTTGACTGTTCTAAAGCGCTGAAATGCACTTCCCTTGAGTTTTTCGCATGCTCAGACACTAAGACGCAAATAAGTTACTGTGTGGGCGTGTGAGTATGTATGTGTGTATGTAGCTGCCATGTTTTTAATCCACTTGAAGGCACTTAAGTAAGCTTTTCTTCAGAGCTGCCTGGTTTGTGTGTTTGTGCCTGGTTGCATGTGTACCAAGTGCTTTTGGCTTGCTTTAAATTCATAGTGCTTATCAGTAAATACAAGAGTGCTCGAATGGAAGATACTCTATACTTAACTGCAGCCATCTGGCTAGAATGAAAACAAATTTCGCTCACCACAAATCAAGTTTACATGCCCTCATATAGGGTATTACAACACTCTATGCAATGTGTAACGCATGAAAGAATATATATAAATAACCGTAAGCCATGATTCTACAAGGGTGTTTCACTGTCAGCCTGCCAAATATAGCCGCTCTTTCTATTTTTGACTGTCACTCTTTGGACATTTGATCTTCCTGTCTATACACAATATTTAATACTGTTTGTGTTGACTGAAAGCTAAATTCAAAACAATAGTTGTCTTTCTGATTCAATTTAAGCTTGGCAAATGAGAAAGGCATTTTGTGAAATGAAATTGAAATTTGGCATGTCTTACCGAATATTGATAGTCCACCTCCATATAATATCTATGTTTGATTCAACCAAAGTTAAATTTGCGTTGCATGAACCTTAAACATATTTTTTATGCACAGGCACAAACAAAAATCCAAATCCTCTCTCCAGGTGGCAAAAACCTGTGGTTGTCATGCTTTCCGGATAATTCAGTGCAAGCTAATTTAGAAGCAGTCTTGAGAAAACATTTCATATTCTTCTTTCTTTTCCAGACAGATCATATCTATGTAGAAAACGGCCAAATCGAACCAATATATTGTATAGCTGCCATTCGAGCAAAACCAAACTGATCTGAGTTGTACAAAGAACACTAAAAACCTCTGAGAAAACCTATTGATGCTGTTTTGACGAGATTTTGGAAAAAAGTGATGTGGTATGTAATAAGTTGAATTATACTTGAAAGCTTATATAAAAAATATGTCTAATCGGAATAATGCATTTTGCATATCACACTGCCAATTATAATAATAATAATAATAACTAATGTCTTTTACTATCATTGTAATATAACAAGTCTTCTTATGACCATAATACTTGGTTCTAATAGCTGTAATTTAATAAAATTTATATATTTTATTGTTGAAACTTTAACTCTCATAATAATGAATGGAAAATGAGAAATGATCTAACTTAATTATAAATAACATGTGAATTTGAACAATCATATAATAATCATAAACTTTTGGCACATGCGAAACTTTTTGCTAACCTTATGTGGTTTTATTATAATTAAATAAGGTTAACCCAGAAAGTCAGTGGGCTTCAACCCTTCGCATTTAAGGGAATCTGTTTTGCAGTTGTTGGGAAGAAGTTCAGGAACTTTTGTTAACATTCACACTTGATGGAAATCTTTCACGCCTTCCACTTGGTTCGCTTGCATGCACAAGGAAAATCTTTTGAATACATTTTACTCGTAAGTGCGTGTGCGAAAACTATAACAACAATAATAACAACAATGAGTTCGCATCTTCTTCATTACAACCCGCCATGCCCTGCAATGCCCTACAGCAACGTACATTGCATAGATTAGGCAGGCAGCCAATTGCTGACTAAGCGAAAAACTTCTAACAGCGCCACACGTCTAAGATTACACACTCCTCCGTCACACACTAGCACACACACAAACACTCAAACGCACACACATACCATTTGGCAGTTGCTGTTCCGATCAGACCGTGTAATTCTATTGCGCAGGGGGTGTGCCCGGTTAGGGTGTAGTGCGGAGATGGAAGCCAAAATGAAAATGGCGGCGCACGTTTGACGCTTCACTTAATTAAGCGCCTTTTTGTCTGCTGTAAGTTGATAATTGAGGTTTTTGCCGGTTTCCAGTAAAAGTTAATGCCCCCAGTACCCAAATGGGAAAAGTGGCACAACAAAGGCGCCCACGGCTCTGTTGCGGTCCGGATTGGGGCGAGGTGGAGACGGGCAATACTTGTGCCGAATTAAAAGGTTCCTCAGCCCAAATGCAAAAAATAAAGAAAGCAACTAAGAATTCTCAAGTCGGAAGTGCTCGACTAGGAGATAGGATAGGAACCCCGTGCATAGCTACCTTTACAAACATTCTGGCTTATAAACACACGAGCATGGAGATCGCAAGGACTTATCTAAATCTTATTTATAGGGAATGGGATAGATGGAAATCTGTATTGACTATCATTATAAATGACAGGAAGTTAACCCAAACTGTAAATATATTTATTCTCCATTGAATTATGCAGAATATGTAAATGTATTTGCTTCTGGGAGTGAAAATGTTGTCTTTGGCCAACACTTTTTTAACATTTATTTTTTGCTCTAAACCCATTGAAAGCGGGTAAAATGTGAATACCACTTTGAAAAACATATATTTCATATTTCTGTAATAAGGGCCTTAAGATTTGGCATATGCACAAAATTTACAAACGTTCAGACTATAAGATCCGATATTGATATCAAAAGCATTTCTCATACGAGTTTTGGACAACGTGAAGCTGAAGCAAAGTCGCTGCCTAAAGCACTGTTGTGTATATTTGTATAGGAAGCTAGCGCACTAAGCTTAGGGCATCTCCTAGTTGGGCACTCCCCGCAAGAGCACTCTGTAAAAACTGAGAGCTGCATTGCGGACACGCCCGGGGTTGAAATATTAAAAGCATGTCTGATATTATTATCACATTGCAGTTAAACTATCAGCTGCTGGCCAATTTGGGGTAACGGGAATTTTGTTGGCATACGAGCTAGCTGGACGGGTTAATAAATAAGGCTTGGTAAAGAAGCAACAAAATGGTTGCATTGTAGAGTCGGCGGAGAATTTAGCACAAAAAAAAAAAAAAAACGGATTTAAGTCTCAGGCTAAGCTGAACCGACGTGGTCAGCAAATGCCGGGTAACTACTTATATGCGGATACATATGTATCTAGAATTTGCTGTTTACGAAGACCAAGCGACTCTATTGCTGTGGCAGGCGCCATAAAAACATAATCCACATAAAGCTTTTAACACACACACGCACACACACACATCCATATACTCGCAGTGGGAATTGCTGTGTGCTTTTTTATGGTATAAAAATTGCTGGCTCTTAAGCTGCCGTATCATTGCGTATCCGCCGAGTTGGCCACTGACCGACAATAGCCGCAGCAGCAGCCTTTGACCTGGTCAACTGTTTGAGCATTGTTTGCCCAGCAGCCAGTGGGTTATGCAATTTTAACAAGCTGTCCGCCACCCCACAAAAACCCACCGACCTGTCTTAAGCTTTCACTGCAAATGAAATTTATAAAAACATGTTTTCAAATAAAATAAAGTGGATGCTTAAGACTGAAACTAAAATAGACTGTCTTTTTTGTGGCTTCGGTAATTAAATGCTAAAAACCAGACAAAATAGCTTCTCCTCGAAGTTTGTGTTTTCCATGCCGCAGGGAACAATATATGCTATATATAAATTTTTCTAATAAGTGATTAAATGCTGATTAAATATTTAATTAGTTTGAGTAACAAATAATAATAAATTAATTAATTAGCTAAATTCAAATATTGTTTGAATTTCAATTGTCCGAAGGGCAAAATGTATGAAATGTACTTTGTATCTGATGGCCTTGCAGCAATAACGCGTTTGGTCAGGATTAGAAATCTATCTATCGACATGAAAAATCACTACTGAAATATCTTTTGGAATACATTACAGGACGTTATGCCTTCGTTTATTCCAAAATTAAACCACATAAAAGCTTAAATACACATGCTAGAATACTTTAAGTTAAATTGGTTCGGAATTTGAATATGCAAACTTTATATCACTGTCATCAGCTTTGAGAGCATCTCAGGCGTAATAAATGCTCAAATTTTCAATTCATATTTATTTTGGAAAATATTTACATAGTAGAACAAAGAGAAGGTCATGCCCAGGCCGGTTTTGCCTAAACTATATGTAAGAGAAATAAAATGAGGGACAGGGAGGCAGGGATATATAGAGCTATTAAATTGCCAACACAGCACACTTTTAAACAAAGCATGAACTTGCTGGACTAAGCTTATTTCTTGAGAATCGCATAGTAGCTTAAGTTATAAAGTAAACTTTTCTTTCGATTGGCATAGGAGAACACACACATATATACATACACACAATATACATACAAACATGCAAACATACATACATACATGGATACATACACCTTTACATCCATTCATACATGCAGACATACATACATAAATGCATACCACAATAAAGTGAAGTACTATTCGTCTTTAAGTAAAGTTAAAGATCGCTTTTCGAAATATTTCAAATAGATGTTTGGAAATTGTGAAAACAACAGCTCTGCAGTCATTTTCGCATATAGGGCCGTTTTTTAATTATCGTTATATGTATCGATCGTATGGTGAATTCTCGCGCAAGTCAATTAGAAGCTAATCAGAGAATAGGGAAAATAGTTTTCAAAATAAATTTACGGTTGGTTAAGGTTAATATAGTTAGAAATATAGCTTCCTAACTTTCACGGAAGTGCGTTGAGCGCAATCATTCAATCAATCAGTCAAGACAAACATATGATTATTGAGAAAAAAACGAATTCTTAATTGGCCCGAAATTGTCTTACTGGGGATTTATGTAAACCTTAAGCTGTTGGTTTTTTTTTATCAGGCTTTAATTATTGAAAATATCAGAAAAATCATTTAGTTTCCGAGAGCTTCATATGTCCACTCCCCAAGAACAAAAAAAAAAAAAAAAAACATAAAACAAAACTTGAAACTTTGAGTTCAATTTATTTTTAATCCAATAAAAACCAGCAAAGTGCGAGGCGTGCTGGAGCGAGAAGGTTTCGGATAGGTGAATTCGGGTTGTGGGCTGAACGGCAGCATGCAGGGAGAGGGAAGGAATTGTTGGGCAAGCCAGAACAGGGCAGACAGATTACTGGAAGTTGGAGGCATTGATTGAGCTACATGTATATGGGATGCCAGCTGGCAAGCTGTAAAGTTGTTTGGCGTCCATTGTATGTTGTGCGTCAATGATAAAATGCGCAATTTTTCGAAACAAATATTTGCAAGACACTTTAATTTACCACACACCTACCCGATATATACTCACACATGCGCGTAACCACACATGAGTGTTAAAAAATGTGTCTTGAAACTGTTGACAACTAAATAATTTTTTGGTTCAACTTGGGTTTTATTTTTGCTAGCCATGGTCTGAAGTATAGCATGAGCTTTTCATGCTTCGTGCGCCGTGAAACGAGATACGCGCACACACACACACTCACACAAATAAGCATGTACACACACGTGTGTAACCCACACAAAACATGTGGAAAATGAAAAACTTAGATGCGGACGAGGGGGAAGGTGAGGGCAAAGACGATGCATCGATGCCAAAGTTACTACTCGGATAACACAAAACAAAACTGCCATTAAATATGCGAGACCTACATTCAACACAAACCAGAGAACCTGACACGGGACACACACACACACACACATCCACAGCGACACACACTTACGCTGAGGCACCTTGTTGATTGTAAGAACCGCAAACATCACTCATGTGTGTCCACACAACACGAGCCAACACCCTGTGCAGGGACAGGTCTGTGGGCATTTAGTGTGTTGGCATACGATTTGTAAATGCTATTTTTATTTTCTAACGACACCCCCCCCCCCCCCCCCCCTCCCTTCCGTTTCCACATACAACCACACCAACATTTCACCTCTCTCTCCCCTACAAATTTACGAAACGACAGTTTTTCTTTTGATTTTCCTGCGGTTGCTTTGCCGCCGAGCAACAACAAAATATATGCATTTTCAATCCTTTGATACCCTGCAGCCATGTGTATAGATTAAGGGTATATGTTTGAAATTTTTCTGTATATAATCTCTATATATAAAACTGTTTGTCCTGATTGACTGACTGACTGACTGATTGATTCGTGTTCAACGCACAGCCCACACCGTACGAGCTAGAAAGCTGAAATTTTCACTGTAGTTCCCTTATATGATGAATGTTCACGTTATGAAGCGGTTTCAGAAAATTCCACACTTTTCCAAAAATGTTGTCCTCCTTGGTGGAAATGGGTGTCAACGATTTGGTGGATGACTTTTCGCCCTCAAATTCATTTTCAAGGATCTATATGGAATATCATTTGAAACGTGTTTTACATTTTTCTCAACAAATCTAAACTCCTTGGGTAGAAATGCGATTTTTTGGGCGAAGTGTTATAGCGATTTGGGAAATTCCCCTCACAATAGTGGTTAATTAGCTAAAAATGTTAGTATGAAACTTTTTTGTTATTTAACATCGGCCTCAAACTCATTTTCAAAAACATTTGTTTAGATTCACATGAAATTCGAATTCACTTTTTGGAAAATTCATCCCTTCTCGGTGGAAATGGGGGTCAAGGATTTGGTGGGTGACTTTTCGCGCGAAATTCATTTCCAAGGATCCATAAGCAAAAATCACTTCAGACTTGTTTTACACTTTTCGCAGAATCAAAGCATCCTCGGTAAAAAGTACAATTCAAAAATGGTGGATGTTTTAGCTTTTTCCAATAGCTTTTTCAAATTTAATGAACCACCCGCAGCAGTGATCATTAGGTGGAAAACGTTGGCATGAAAGTTTTTATTTACCGTCCGATCAGATATATATATATATAGTGTTGTCTCTTGTCTGCGTTGGTTTTAAATTGAGTTTATGGTGAACTTTATGCGTTCAATAAATAATGAAGAAGACTTCGTCTTTTTAACGACAATCGCCAATTAACATTCATTGAATGCGAAAAAAGCTTTTAAAATATTGCACACACACCCCTCGGCTGTGTTAGGGTGGCAGCTTTAACCCTGCACTCACCCGTTTTAGCTCAGCAATGGTCCACCGAGTGAATTTAAGTGACATCTGTCTGTGTAGCAACAGTGGAAAGTGCCCGGGTCCTAGCTGTCACGAAGGCTTTACACGGCAGCCAGGTAACTAGTCAGGTGTCTTTGGCTTCCGGATGCCTTGTGCCGTGTGCCGTGTGCCTTTTGCCTTATGCCATTTGCCACACGCAGTACATCCTTGTTGTGCTTGCTCTTGTGTAGGGTTCTGGCGCGTGTGCAAGTCAAATTATGTGGAAATAAATTATGGCCCGCACGCTGCGACGAAAATGGAAGCTAAGCGAGACAAAAGGCATGAAGCGAAACCCTTCGCCAGGCAAGGCAACAGGCAGCGCACAGCAGGACTCGCAGAGGACCCTCGCACTTTGACTCATTAGCTGGCATCAGCTAAAAACAAAAGCCAAATGCGGCACATTATTAATATTTTTGCGCATTTCGCTTTCGCCTTTACCGCCAATTTGTTATGGATTAGCTTTAAATAACTTTTCCCTCACATACACCCACATACCCACGCCCATACACGCACACACATACTGGGCACTATATACTTCATCCACCATTTTGCAGCCTATTCGCATTGTGTATACGCCGTGTGGCACTGTGATTTATGCGCTCAATTAACAGCTCGATTTGGAGGCGGTTAAATGACCAAATAATTTTGATGGCCCACCCCCTGAAACGAATCAAATTAAGCGCCTTCACAATCAGGCTAGATTTCGGTTTCACAAGCAATTCACATGCACAACCAATGCAAAATTTCAGAACTTCATGTTCGTGCATGCACAAATTGAACATTTTTTTTATATATTTTTTAAAATTTTTTTTGTGCAGTTTTGCTGTTAACCTGCCATTAACAAACTTAGCACTGGGGAGAGAGAGAGAGCACGAGAGAGAAATGCCAACTTGTTGGCCGAAACTACATATTCGCACAAGTTCTTCGAAGCATCGATCTGTGGATGCTCTTATATACACTGAAGAAACTCAAGGCTATGCATTTCAAATTTTGAAAATGAGAGAGGTATCCAATGTGGAAAATATTATCAAGACTACTCTACGAGAGCCTACTTTTCAAGTTTGGTTTGTCTAGATCTTATAAGATATCAAAATTACGAAAATGGGCAAAATATCTCAAAAAGAGCTAGATCTGCGTAAAATATACTAGAGCATATATTTTAAAAATTTTACCAAGTCCCTAATTCTTGGTGTTTCCGAGATCAACGCGATCACACAGACAGACAGATGGACAAACAGACGGCCGGTCAGACAGTCGGACAAGGTAAGATTGGCTCAGGTCATCGCCCGGGTTACGAATATTTATATGCTCTATAATTGCTTCCTGCTGCCTTCACAAAACCACTTTACCCCTTTTTACCATTATCTGTGGGTTCAGGGTATAAATACTTCGAAATGAGCTGAGCGATTTTTTGTGGTAAGTGGCATGGGAGAAAAATGTTGGTTGGTAATAAATTGTACAAAGTACGCGTGCAGAAGTTTTCTATTGTTTTTACTGAAATCATTTAAAATGGGGGAACTAAAGTCATAATAAGGAAAGTTCGTTTTTGTGTTGCTGATATTTTAATAAATGTATATTAAATTATTATATTAAATTCAGACAGCTTTCCTTATTTGTTTATCACGAGAAATTGAAAAAAAAGATTGATAATTCTTAATATATAATTCCCAGCTAACGTGATAATATATATTTGTAGATTGTAGGTCTTCGTTTTTAGACAGACTCGTCAATAATAATAAATGTTTTTGGGCATTATATATATGTAGGCTTTAGTTATTGCACTTTATTCTTTTACTATGAAACCAACCTTAACCTAGTTCAACTATGTTTATTTATGTGAAAATGATTTGGTTTCAAATTAAAAAAAAACGTTGCAGGAGGTCCAGCTGCAAAGTTCAGATAAATTTGGCTTTAAGGAAAGCCATTTCGTTAGATTAGATACAAAGTTCACCCCAAACTTCTATGAAAATGTCTACTTATAAATTGAAAATTGAATTTTATTATATTATATTATATGCATTTTATGACAAACATAGGCTGTGAATCGTGAACCGTGAATCGTACAACCGACAATCAAGCTGTTTAATTTGCCATCTTCAACTATATGCTCAGGTAGCTATTAATTAGTTTCCTAACTGTGAAGAGCATGTTCCAATTATATGAAGAACGCTACTGAGGACCGGCTTGACTCTTACCTACCCCGATTAAATTCTTTTTCATTACACTTGATTGCTAACTTAGTTACTTTGCCTTAAGCTCAGACTTTGCCATTCTATTTGTTGTTTCTTCTCCTGTTGCTTTGCACTTAGCCTGTGTTTTGTAATGCAGAAAAAATAGAAAGCATTAGCTACTTTTGCGATTCATGGTATCATTTGGTTCTTGTTACGTTATGCGTAATGCTTGTATAAATCTCATAACACAATTTCAAAACTTTTCTTTTATATGCCGTCGAATCTCGATTCACTCAATTGCCGCTGCCGCTACAACAAGTTGAACCATAGCTGCGAATACCAAAACGAATACGATATGAGAATTCGTACGAGTGTATGCATACAAATGTTCCATGGGTCCATGTCTGAGTTTGTAGCGAACACTCAGTAAAATATACAGTTGCTTTTTATACTCTGAGCCCATTAAAAATGGGTAAATGGGTATAATGTATGTGTGCAAATGTATGTAACAGGCAGAAGAAGCATCTCCTACCCCATAAAGTATATATATATTCTGATCAACAGCCGAGTCGATCTAGCCATGTCAGTCTGTCTGTCTGTCCGTCCGTCCGTATACGCAAGGATATTAAACTTGATTTGAATTTGCAGTACGAAAACGCGCAGTCTGAGCTTGTTTCCGATAATCCATGACTTGCTCTATGCTCAAGTAATCGATCATAATCGAAATCGTGGTTTTTGAGCAAATCCATCCCGCTACCATACATAGCTATAAATCAAGTAAAAACACCCATTTTTATTGCGCCCCAACTTAAGCAACAGTTTTCATTAACTTGTCTTTTTGAGAATATATGAATATTCTATAACATAATGAACTCTACTGTTCAATTCTATCAACAGCATTGCAGCTACAATTGCATTAGATTAGAAATCACTAGAAAATAAATCACTTGGTGGTACGGCTGCTTAGTAAAGGTAGGTAGTGCAGTCCGTTATGGGTTCAAGTCTTATTAAAGAAACTATTAATTTTTTTTTAATGCATTTTTATTACTTTTAAAACAAACGTGCTCATGGCGCGACCTACATTTGGTGTTGGTAGAAGAGAGGTCAGGGTATCCCTTAATCGGTAATTCCCTTCTTACTCGTTGCGAATATTTCCGGGCCACTTTTAAAACAATCTCGGCTTAAGCGCTTGAGAATAATAATGCTCCGGTTGAAAATGCTCGACTATATGATATCCTTTGAACACTAACACAATAATATAAATGCGTTTTTACGAAAACATTCAAGTATTTAAACAACTTAAGCACATCAGATATTTGCTTTTTCTGTTCCAACTACTTTTAAGTCGCTTCGCAGAAAATAAATAGAGGGCTGGGGGAGAGCTCAGAAAACTCAAGGAATCCCATTGTTAATATATCTCATCTACTCAGTTCTACAAACATTTGCAATCGTTATGTTTATGTGTATTAAGTTAATCTGGACATGGAGGACTTGGATAGCACGCGAACGCATCCAAGATGTCATTCACAGCCCAATATACACTTCTTTTTTTTTTTATCGATTTCATGGATTTTAAACAAACTTGAGTTGCGCAGGCAATGGAAAATACTTTCCAAATTTGTGTAGCCTTTATAAGTAGTATCTGAGGATCGACGCGTCGTTCATACATAATTGATGGACATGGCTATGTCGGCTCAGTAGAAAGAATACTTATAAATATGCTCCGCTTATGGGGCCGGAAATGTTTCCTTTATCCTGTTACATGCATTTTTACAGAAGCATTATACCCTTTTTATACATTCTGAATGGGTAAGGGTATAAAAAAGAAACGAATGCGCTGCACAAACACTGATTCGGATAAGGATACGGCTACAGTTGCCGAATACGAAATGCACCCGCACACTTACACCCGCACACACACACACACCCGGACACACACACTCGCAAATGCACTGCTGATGGCCGCCATTACTGTTAAATGATTTCTGCAGCTGCTGCAGCAGCCATCGTCTTTGTCGTCGTGGCAGAGTGAAAAAAGCTGCATTTCCGAGTATATGTATAAGTATATGCATGCAACAAGACAAGAATATATAAAAAGCTATAAAAGTAGGAAAAACTGCGAAAATGACAGCCTTACCGCTAACGCTGTCCGCCGCTTGATGCGTGGAAAGAATTTCATGACCTGAGAATTTACAGCAAGGTATAAAAAAGTCGCCGCCATCAGGCATAATTATAATCAGCCCGGGTACAAACACAAAAGCCACAAAAACAAGTTAAAGTGCTCTAGTCGGGAGTGTCCGACTGAAAGATACCCTGTACCCAGCAGCAAGCAATTGAACTCCCTTTTAGGCATCCACATAAACGCACACTACCAAATACACACATACCTGTTAGTATTCGTTTTTACGAATATTGTTGTTATCAAGCTATTGAAGTTAAGTTAAGCCAAACATAACAACATTTCTACCCATTTAAATGGCCACAGAGTATAAAATCAAAAGAGAAAAAAACAAAGATAAACATAAAATGTTGCAACAAAAGATTAAAAGGATGATAAAAGCCGAATGACCTGCACACCAAGCGATTATGCATTTGTATTGCGTTGTTGTAAGTCCTCAGCATAAGGTGTGGCAGCCAAATGCCACCCGACTCCACCTCAACGCTATGATGATGACAATGTTGATGGTCCGGTTGCGTGTTGTTGAATGGCGCACATTTGCCGACTACCATTTAAGGGAAAAACTCAAACAAAATTCAAATTAATGCTGTCGTATTTTAGCTATTAGAAGAAATCATTTTGAGTGTTCTAATTGTGACAACTCTGTAAACAAAATATTTATAATAAATAGGAAGGATTTTTTACCTAATATTCAATTTCAGGGTTTCTTCTATGTTAGGTTTAAATATTTGATATTATATATGTAGGATTCGGGATTGTTTCAGAAGAGCCAGTAGCCGAGCGTAGTGGTCGTCTTTATCAAACAACGTCTACAATAGAGCGCCAAACGGACAAAAAGAGCAAACGGTCCGAGCCTCTGCTCTCAGGGAAAAACAATCAAAAAGTCAGTCGATGCCGAATATTAGGTACAATTGGCTTAAGGAAATTCCACCCGCATGTATGGAAAAATCGCGAAAAACGTTTGTATGCAACTTTTTTGTTAACCATCCATTTTACATTTGTTTAGATTCACTTGAAGTGAATCAGAGATTTGGTTGGTGACGTTTTGCGCTCAAATTAATTTCCAAGGATCTATATGAAAAATCATTTGCATTTTCAAACGAATGGAAAATAAGTACAGCAGGAAGAAATAGAATAGAATTTCTTTAGGGTGTCTCTTTCATTTTATAAGTATAAATAAATATATACGGAAAAAAAGTTTATAAATCATTGGATTAAAATGAGAGAGGGGAACAAGCATTTATTGGCATTAACCCAAGTTTGTCGACTTCGTCGCCGTTGAAGCCGCTGCTCGTTAATCTTAGTTAGCCATTGCCTGGCTACACAAAGAAATCCTCGAAGTGGCGCCCAAGTGCCACCCATACTAACTGCTATCGCCCGACCGTTGCTCCAACATCACTTGAGATTTTTGCAACTTTAACAATTTTAATTCGTTTTAATTTATAGCGAAGCTCGTTGTCCCTTTTAGTTAGCTGTAAGATCCGTTTGTCATATATATACTAGCGGACATAGCACGGACTCTCTGGGCACAGTTTTTCCTTCAAAATTGAACATTGTATTTACAGTTTTATTGAGAGGGAATAATTTAATTTTTCCCTTCTTCTCATAAATCCAATTTCCATTCTTCGTAGCTAATTTCCCGTAGACAGTGAGTCACGTTTAAAATCCATTCATATAGATGTTTGAGAATGAGTTTGAAGTCCGTCGGAACAAAAAGTTGCAATCACAAACAAAAATTCAGTATTTTCAATTAGATTGAAATTCAATGAGAATACATAACAGCGAAAACTTTCCTCCTATTAGATGGACAACTCTCTTGGGCGGACATTTCCCCCCTTTATAAAGCGAACGCTTTCCTTGAGAATATGCGCAGTGGTTAGGTTTAATTGATTGTCAACACCACCTATAATCATAGCAAGTCTTATTTCAATTCATGAGAATAGAATAGTAGGGCGTTTTGTCAAGTAACTTTCGTTTGTAAATAAGCAGCGCAACGGAAAGAAAACTTCTACTCCGTTTGGTTTAAAAGAGCATTAATGCAAAAACAGTCGTGTGTTGATCTCCAATCAGTCAAGGAGGTAGCTCCACATGTATGTTAGTTGGTAATCTACCTTACCCAGTTCAAATATTTTGCTTTAAGTCTTAGACATTCGTTTTTTATCCATTTTAAAGTAGAGTTTCCCACCCAAAGTATACTTTTTGCCTTCCTAGCTCTTAGAAATAATATTTATTAAATTAAATTTGTAAAACTTTAAAAAAGCAGTATTTTAATTTAAAAAGATTTTGATCATAATTTTATATTTGTAAAGAACCCACGTTTAGTTGTAATGCCGAAGCAAAATGTCACGACGAGACCAAATTGTTTTATAGTATTATTGATATCACAAATATACAAATATTCACATATTCGCATGAGTCTTATTCATTTGCTCCCCTTTGAATTCATCTACACTGTTGAGTATTGCATTGAGAATTGATTTTGTTATTTATGCATTTCATTTAATGGATTTCTTTGAATTTCCATGTAGCTAGATGCATTTACACCAATCGCCGCCCTATCTCCTCACCTCTCGAAAACCCAAATGTTCGTTTTGGTTTCCTTTCCGGTTTCGGTTTCGGTATAAGATTTATGTGCAGTCAACTCAAAGCAACCCCAATAGATACAATGAACAAGCTGACGGCCAGTCAGAATTTGTATCTGTATCTATAGTTTTTTCCTGTGTGTGCTAGAGTGGGTGTGCTGGGTCTGTGGGTGTGTGGCGACATATTTGTAAGCGTCAGCATATTTAATTTAATCGCTATTTCGCTAGAGAGTTGGAAAGTTGTCGCCCATCTTTACAGCAGTGTTTCTTTTTTTGCCTGGCCCGGGGCGTAATGTGGTTAGAAGATGAATTAGATTCAGTTATATTTCTAGTTCTAGTTCCAGTTCCAATTCCAGTCACAGGCGTTGCCCTATTAGGTTGATCAGCATTGTTATTGTTTGTTTTATCATTGAATTGCCTTTGGCACAAATATTATGATTGCTGGAACGAATTCGGGCCCATTAGCTGGGGCCACGGGTCAGCTAAAACATTTGGCGTGTCCTACATTGTTTACGGTCTGGTTGAATCATTTAGTTATTGTAATGGATGTGGACTCAATTTCAACTCTGTGATGTTTGTGCTCTTGACAGGCAGTTGCAAGTGGCAGTGGTAACAGCGTTTCGCAAGTGATTGAATAGCTCCACTGCTCCAGACCTTTGAAATTGGCTACATGCCACATTGGTCACATTCTACTCACCACTTACTGCCTAGTGTTGAGCCTGTTGGCTTTTTTTTTAGCTTTTAGAAACATCAATTGATTAGTTTCTCACTCGCATTTGATTGATGACACCTTCCGCCGAACACGTGGCAAGCACAAGCAATTATTTCAACTCTCCCTCTTTCGCATTGATGTGAAGCTGCTGATTGGTACATGCACTCAAGTCCAAGTACTAACATAACTTACACGCACTGGAAAGTATATTCAGCCATCAGTTAAAACCAGCAAGCACTTTAATTAAGTTTACAGAGCACAATCTCAAGCTATCTATCTCTCAAGCATTCAATCCTAATTACATGAAAACATGCTGTCAACCAGCTGTGACTTTTTTTTGAATAAACATGCATCTCCCATTGAGCACCATCCGATGGCTTTCTTATAACAGCTATTATATAACAGGATAAAAAAAACTCTCTTCTTCTGCGTAATTTATAAGAGCTGTTAACACGACATGACTAGCATTTTTATTCTTATTTTGGCTTAGTTTTACATTTAAGTTTCAGATTAAGTATAACATTAGAGTTTCTTGCATTAAAAAAAATCTAACAAAATATCTTACTCAAACACACTGTTTGTAGTTTTCAAAGAATCTATCTCATTTTTTTTGCCATTTATTTAATGCCAAAATTTGCTCTCATTTCAACACTCTTGCCAATTGCTTGTAAGTGATCTTATCTTATTTTTGCAAAGTGTAAAACTCTCAAAGTACTCATGCACCCAGCCCAACGATCACGGCCAAGGTGCAATAATCGACACATGTGCCGTCAGCGCATTTTAAAGAACCACAGTGAAACAGCTGCAATGTGGGACTCAACCAGGTCACCCGACACGACCCAATTGGACGGGACAGCGGCTACAAACCTACTGCGACAAGACGCCAGCAGCAGCAGCAGCAGCAGCTCGAGGCTAATTAATATTAAATCAAATAATTGTCAAATCTGTTCTTAAGCAGCACTCAAAATAAACAGTTGTGATATTTTATTGCGCACACTATTCAATACTCTTTAAACAATTTTCGATGCTATTAGCAAAGCCCCTTCGTAGTCAGACAGCAACTCAAGGAAGATTGCAAAGCCCAGTTTCGTTTTAAATGATGCTATGATTCAAAATTCGATAACTATATTTGCAGCTGTAGTATCATGAACCACATTATTTAATTCTTCTTATTGGTGAAAGTGAAAGTTTTTTTTTGTTAAGCATTTTCATGATTTTGGGTTTTCTCTTGTTAAAGATTGCACATACGCCACGTGGCACACGTCAGGCGCTTTTCACAACACAATCCCCTGCAAAGCTGGCCATTAAATGTGGCGGTGAATGGTATCAGCAAACTGTTTCTGCCAGCAGCCTTGGCCATTTATTTGCTTATTTATTGTTGTTACCAATTTGGCATAGCTTAGAGCCAAACCGCAGTGTGCAGGACTTATCAGGGATAAACATCGGCGTCTGCAGAATTGTCCTGTCTGCCAGTTGCAGCTTTTGTAATTACTTGTAGCAAACATATTCGCATCTCTATCGTCGCTCCCATCCAGGATCAGTTTGAATACATGTGTACGAGTGTTGAGTGCTTGCAGAGTTTTTTGATCATATCTGAAAAACCAAAATACGTTTTTGGGATTCGATTCAGGGTTCAAGCCAATGCCACGCCCAACGGTTCGGTATAGCAATTATCTCCAAAATAAAAGTCATTTCGGATTCACATTCTTATTTCCTTTCTTGTTGATCAGGATATGTTATAGTAAGGTAATTTTGTAGCTTAAACGATACTTTGATGGAGCAGGGATTATCTTTAGCAGATACAAAGAAGTTGAATACTCTTGAATAGAGCATTTTATTTTATTGTTTAAAGCTTAGTGTACATGTTTAATTATCAGTGACCTTTCTATTCTTTTAAGAATCTGCCAAATTTTCCCAACACTGCAATCATATAAGTATCACGTAAATTGTTGACCCACTCGGTCAAACATCAATAATTACGATCTCTACGACATTCAGGAACTTAGAGCTTCCATAGAAGCTTATTGGCTGTAAATATGGGTTTTTGGAAAAAAACATTACGTTTTTCACCACATGGCACACCTACTACATGTTTGGTTCCCGGTTGTTGATATTTTTGTTTGGATTTTGTAGCCCTTGTTTTTAGTAGACGAAACTTTTATTGTTTTTCTGTGTTCACATTTTATGGCATTGGGACACTCATGAACAACCGAAGAGATTAGCTTCACTCGGGGCCATTTACATTTGATTTGCGCTAAAATCGAAAGCCCTTTGCTTGTAGATTTGTCGTTTTGCGTATTGGGAGGCAGCTGTTAATCCGGCAGTGAAATTATATTCAATTGAAGAAGTCATTGGCTTTGGCGTTCATCGATTGGTTTGGTGATTGGGTTTGGGCTTGAGTATGAGTTTGCTTTGGCGTTGGCGTTCCGATTAGGATTACTCATTTACGGCTGTGGCAACATCAAACGGATTTTCGCACTATCATCGGCAGTGTCACCAGCATCCACATCTATATCTACGATGAGCAGCTCATTTATTCTCACCCGGACGCCAGTCTGGGCTGCTCCAGTATGCCCTTGAATTGATAAGGAGGTTGAGTACATGTGAAGTGCCAACTTTCTGTGTAGATGCCACTAGACAGAGACACATGTGTCCGCCCTCTCGCATTATGTTACAATTTTGGCCATTTTGCTGACTACTGCTGGTTCAGTGCTTGCTTCATCAATGGATATGTCAGAGTTGTTCCTATTATTTGGTTATTCAAATAAATTTCCTGCTGCGCCATTCGAATACACTCGACTCACACTCAATACACCCATGCACTACTCTTATGTCTGATGAGAATGTGTGCACATAAAAGATAATGAAAGTGTTGGCCTGCCTCATGGGACCTTTACTGGATCGCTGCGCACTCTTGCAAGTATGCAATGAAATTCTGTTGCGTGGACAGGTAGATAGCGCTCGTTTGTATGTAGGTTTATGCGCGTGTGTGTGTGTGCGGCAAGAGCACTCTAATACATGAAGTGGCTTTCACTTCCAACTGGAAGCTAATCTGCCTACATTGACTCACAATCAAGCTGCAGTAAATTAATTCACTTCACCGAAAGTGTGTAAACATATTCTACATTTGATGCCTTTCTCGTGAGGACCTTCTTTGACTGTTCTTTATATTTTAGTTTCTTTCAGCAAAATCTATCCCAACAATTATGAATACTAAACCTATTCTTTGATATTTCTATTCGCAATCTCATTTTAAGCAAATATCGTCTACCTTAAATTGAAAACTTGTTCGTATATGCATATATACTTGTATAACTTAGCTGTAATTAAACATAAGTGTAAAACCTTCTCATTCTAACTGCATTTAGCTTGATCATTGATAATAAGTACATTAAAAACTTTTAAAATACTAAATTTAAGCTGTCCGTATAAGACAAAAAAAAGAAGAAGCTAAATATAAACAACTAACCCTTCTAACCTTATTTTAAAATCAATTGCGCCAGACTGGAGAAGTCTTGTTACTTGAAAGAAACTGACTTAAATGGGGTAACTTAGATCTTTCAGTTGGAGTCCAAGTATATTGCCTGGTTGGGGAAGGTGATGGTATCCGAGTCCGCCTTGTCGGGCTTGTAGTTACCGTTTGTGTGCACTGACTGTTAAAGGAAGTGCTCTGTAGAGAGGACGAGTCGGTAGATGCCTCCTTATAGGTTTTTTTTGGTGTTCTCCCAAATGAATTCGATTTTTTTAGGTTTAACTTTGACGAAGTCGACTTATTAAACATATCATTGAATAGGCTATCATATTGCTCGAGATTCTGCTGTAAGTTTCTGGTTGCAAGTAAATTGTCCATGCTCTCTTCATAGTGTTTCTGATTAAGTTCCTGTTCAAGTAGTATATCGACCCGAACCTTCTGTAAATTTCCAACTGCTTCATCAATGGACCTTAACCGTAGCTGGGAAACTACTTACATTGTGGTAGCGCTTCATCATTTGCATGACAAACATGATTAAGAACGTCAAGATAGTGAGTGAAAACCACAAAAACTGATGATTGTCCAGTCCCACAGCACGACACCCACCAATTGCCTTTATAAGAAACCAGCACCAAGTCGGCCAGCCCTGACAAGTGGGCGACATCTTAATGGCTGTCTCGGTGCTTATAACTTCCTTGTATGTCCACATTGCGGAAAATTTCAAACAGTTACAAATTTTAAAAAGCTATGATATTGTATTCTGATGAATAAGCAGAAATTTAAAAATGGAAGTGTTTTCCTATTTCTGAAACAACTTATTTATGAGAAAAACTATATAGAATTATATGATATGTAAGAAAATAGATATTCCACTTAATGTCAAGGCCTACTGACAACTCTAAGTGTACGTAATGTTTACAAAGCTGCGTCTTGTTTATTTGTATTATCAATGCTGGTTTCGACATAGATTTGCTTACTTAGTTGTTTTAAAATGTTTGTTATATAATGCTTGTTTAGTTGAATAATGGATGAATTTAATGAAATGGGAATTATTTCTTAGCCTTAAGCTGACACAAAGTTTACATCATGAATCGTTTTTTTTTAATTAATCGAGCTTTTGCATGTTCTTTATAAAACTGTTAAAAAGCAGATTGGTAATCTCAATCCTGCCACCCTCTTACTCTGTCTTTCCAGTTCCTTCAGATAAAAGCATAGAATAAAATATTTTCTGGCTTCTTTGCTCACAGTGCGTCATTTATTGCACAAGTATTATCAGGCTGGCTTTCCAAACCAAACCTTCACTTCAATCCACTGCTGCTGCATTCGCCCTCTCACTCTCACACTTTATGTGCGTCTCTCTGTCGTAGATTTGATGTATTTCGTACTCTTTGCCAGTTGCTCAGTTGCAATTCCATTTGGCGACTTTGGACTGCTTGGATAGCTTTTGCGAGGTAAGAGAAGGCGCGAATATTTTGCTAAATAAATTGAATGCTGCGTGGAAAATTTGTTTTTGCCGCTTGCCACAAGGGAGTGGGAGGGGCAAGGGAGTTATTCTGAGGGGCTGATGAAAGTAGCGCGAAAGCCATGAGAAAAATGGCAAAAACTTTCATTTGAGCAAACAAAGCTGCAATTCTAATAAAGTCATGCTGTGTGACATGCAAAAGGCGAAACTATGTTGTTGTCAAGCTAACTGTGAATATGCATATGCCCGATGATATCTAGGTGTGTGTATGTGTGTGTGAGTGTGCGTGCGCGTATGTGTTCCACACATTGTGTCCATATTTGGAACAGCTCTTATTCAGCAGCTGGACGCAGCTTTTTTATTGTACTGTGCCGTCCGTACGTGCGCTCATATTTCACAGCTGCCACAGATTCGCCATTTCATTCTCATAACAAGACAATGAAAGAGGCATCATAACTGTGACTCCGAGTGGCAGCCACTATGAGCCAATTCCTGCCACAATTTTCTATTAGGCCCTCCTCCATTGTGGCCACAAACAAGTTTCCGTCATTGTGTGCGGCGCATAAATACTATTGGTATGCCACATGAATTTTGTAGGTGCTGGTTGCCAAAATTGAACCAACTGCCACGCCTACCAAGGCATATTCAAGCCACAAATGCGATGTCATTTGCATCTGACAAATGGCATATTGCGGTTGCACCTACAACTTCCCAATGATCAGCACAAAGGCTGCCACATGAACACACAGCGAAAAAGTATAAGTCGCTTAGGCGCAAGCCACACGGTCGATAATTTTGGCCAGATTGAAAGTATGTAAAGGTATTTCAAATAATTTGCTACGCCTCCATGTTATTTGATTGGATAGGACTTGAGTAAAGACGAGGCGGCGCTCATCAGTAGATGCTCGAAGGCTGTACAGGAAATATGTTTTCTCGCCTGTCAACGGCTCCATAGTACCTATTTGGTGGTTAAACGTATTGCTGATAATCATTAAATAAATGTCGTGCACGGGAAACGAATACGCTGGAATTGTTGTTCTACAAATAATTAAAATACCAAGAAATTCACTGACCTGAACCCACGACGTAGTAAATCAATTGAAATTGAAACCCATAGGACGCAGCGTATACACTGCATAATTCAAAATCTATTGGTTCCCATATTCCACTTGGAATACTGAAAACTCATGTGCGTTTCCACGCCTACCTTCAAGTATTGCGAATAAACAATACAGTTCTCTACATTCGTGTACTCCAAATCAAACTAAACTATAGAATTTGCATTTACGGTCCACTTTGCTTGATCGCATATACAATTTTGAATTCAAGCAACGCAAATTGGGTTAATTCAACAAATGCAATTTGCTGGGGCCTAGTAAAACATTGACTATGCAATGCAAATCATTTTGGTTCAGACAATTATCTATATTGAATGTTAAGCGGAAAATGGGCACCTATTAAGTATAATTGTTAACAGGGGCGTGATTGATCAATATGCAATATAGACTACTAATGTAAAAGTCCCAAAAAGTCACAAAAAAAGTGTGCTCAATTGTGGACGCGCTTGCTCATTTCAATCGAAACGACGCTAATTAAAGGCTACGGGGTGCGCGGCGTATGTGTGATATTCTGGCATACCCTTTTGCTCAATTCATATAACCGCTGACATTTTTAATTTGGTCATTTATTTTCTGGCTTAAATGAAACTGGTCACGTGCATATAAATAGACATATAAGCATGCACATGTATAGCTAACATATGCATGCTTATACAGGCAATATGGTGTACTTGCTCGTGAATTTACTGTACTGTTGCCCCCGTCTCATTAATCATTGAGTTTGCCGTAATTCAGCATTGGACATCATCAATAACAGCTGTAAAAACAATTAGGCCATGGGCAATGCTCGACGAAATGCAATTAAATACCAAATACTGAATCATGAAATTCAGAGAGTTTTATAACTAAAATCGATTCGTAAAAATCCACCCCACATAGCGAGAACATTTCTGGGAAAACACTTGCTTTATATGTTTAAATTAATTAAAAATTTAATCAAATTTAAATATTTGAATTTTTTTTTTTTTTGCAGCTGCCTACTTTGACACTAAACTGAGCGCAGCTTGTGCGATTAAGGTAAGATCAACAGAAAAAAACGTGTTTTGTATGAATTGTTTAGATGCCTCTTTAAATGTGTTGGACATAGGCTTGAATCCAAGATAGTAAAAATTTAACGATCCATTGTTATTGGAATACCAACAATTGCAGACGAGTTTAGATCTCACGTATATTAAATATACTAGATAGCAGGACAGAAGTCGAGACATTCTTTGTCAAAAGTCACTTTAAGAGTCAAGGTGAATTCAAATATTCCATATTGGTAGATAAGTCAGTAGTTTATTCAATATCGTGGCACTTTTACTCACTGAAAGCTTTAGACAATATACGAACGAATATACGGAATCAGATTGAAGCCCGTGTTCTCTTGTCACTATTTTGATTTCAAGTGAACGCTTAACGAACGTGCTCGCTTCAGAGGTAGATTTGTTTTTTACGATACGTATTCCTTAACAATAACCGATTAAACTAAAGCTTTAGTCGGTGGGCCAGATTGTTAGCTTAATTCGACGGTCTTTCAGGATATCTGCCATGTCGAAAGACCTATTTAGTATCTGAATAAGCCTTAATTAACTAGACAATCGAAAGTATAATTGTTAATAGTTAAAGCCTTGATATGCATGATGACAGCAGTAAGTAAATCGATTTGTTACCTTAATTTGAGTTGCCTCGACTACATGTTGTCTCTTACGACTGATGAAAGCTATTAAACAAGAGGTTAGAGATCATAAATTATATCATGCTAGCAACGTGCGTCAAATATTTTAAACTCGCTTCTCCTTTATTACTTTCACACGACTCAAAGTAATTTTCAAAAATTGTACAGCAAAAGGCTGGGAATAATCGAACCGCACCAACAACAATCAGTTCTGGGCTTACAGCTCTGGTTTCCACCTACTATGGATAGACTTATAGGTAATTCGATTGGCTTGAGTTGATCATTACATTTGATCATTTCGATCATGCTTAAGTAGATGGCTTTTGAGTTTTTTCTTAAAAAACAGATTCTCTGTTGACCTACATACTACAAGCTCCAATCCCATGCAACGTGCAAAGATTAGACGAACTTCACCGCTGGTGATGCACTGCAATTCATTAATTGAAGCGCTTCTGAGCGCTGACTGTTGGCGCTCAGTGTGTGCACGCGGTTAGATTGAGAGGTTGTCAGGCCACAGTCAATGCGACTGCCTTAACGCAAAGTGCCAATCAAAGAACGCTGCATCGCATACAGAGTCGCCTGTACAGGCATGGATGTACGTACTACCCAGGGTCGTGCGTGGGAAGGAGAGGAAGAGTAGAAGGGGCGGCGTTATCTGTCACTCCAACTCAATCCAGCTCAATCACCTGGGGCCCTCCGACTCGGCATATTGCAATTTTCACTGCCACTTCAGCTCATTTAACGCGAACGACGTCGACGCTGCCTTCTCTGATTGACAGAGCATTGAGGACAAAGCCAGCCAGTGACAGTGTTTGCAAGAAAAGGGGAGGTAGGACGTGGCAGGCGAGTGGGCGAAGCTGTGGCAGGGTTGTACACAAAGCCTGTGGTATTTCCTTCACAGCAACCCACAAGCCCTGCTGAAAAGCGTAAAACAAAACTTTCAACATGAAATGACATGCCGATTAAATTAATGCATTGCCTACCGCTATAACGCAGGGTCATGGCGGGTGGTACAGGGGGCTAATAAAGCGCTGATGCCGCTGCCGTTACCAGCATTGGCATCATAAAAACTTTAAGATCGAATCGCTTGAGCCCCACGCTCGTAAGTATCGCAAAATCGGTTGGGCCGACATCGACACCTGCGACCGAAGGCAGCAAACAAATTGGCCCCCGCACGCGGCTAGACCAACAAAGGCATCAACTGTCAGCACCATGTGCACGTAATCATAATAAATGACATTGGATCCCGTAAGCGGACACTTTTATTTAATTATGCAACCATGGCATTGACCCCACACAACGCACACACCAAACAGCCAACCGCTTGAAGCCCGGCCAACTCCAACTCCAAAATCAAACTCAAATTCATGTTGGGGTCAAGGCCAAATGTGTTAACCAGTGCCCCAAGCACTTAATTTAATCAGCGCCGAAAGCCGTTCATACAATAGCCCCATTGCAAGTAACAAATTGCGATTATAAAAGAAAAATTGACGCACAAGCCGTTATTATCAGTTAAAGCATTATTGTGAAAATTCGACTTGATTAAATTTCTAGGAACAGTCAGTGCAACTGACAACCGGAGTGTCTATTCTTAATCGTAAGTCAAGCGCATGGTAAATATACAATGCAGGTTAAATTTACAATGTATAGGATTAATGCGAATATGGTTTAATGATTTAACTTAAAGTTTTAGTTAATTAAGTTTAGTTTAAATTCATTAATGAGCATCGAAATACATCGAAGTGTCTGCTTTAAAAAGTAAATTAACTGCAAGCTATATATGCAATGCATGTTAAATGTACACTATTCGACTTGACTGCAATTTAAAGAATTGCTTTAAATTTATAAAAATCATCTTAAATAAACAAAACTTAGTAAACATATGTCAACACCTTAAATTGCAAATAAACAATATGTTAACCCACAATTGCACATTTAAAACATATTAATGTTTCCTACAATTGCAAAAGTTTCAACATCAACGTTAAATCTTAGCATTAGTCCCTTTTTAAATTATCACACTCTTTCAAGAGTGAAACCCAAACAATTCTCATTCGAATGCCCACACACATCGATGCTAACCCTATGAAATACCTGTCCAACTGGACTAGTAAGCTATTCTTCGACTGTCTTTCTTGTATCATGAAATATACTATTTAAGCTCCATAACCCCTTTTTGTTATAATGTGTCATGTGAATGTTTTGTACAATGATTCGATCGTTTATTTCTGTTCTATAATCTGAGACACTCACTCTGTCTGACACGGGCTTGGTTGGTCTCAGCACTGGACCTGAGCCTGGGATTCGATGGAGTTTGCAAGGTGAAAGTTTTCAATATACAATATGCTCTTAATGCTTACTTCCCAACTGTTTGTTGTTGTCAACTTAAAGGCTGAGCTTTGTTTGTGTATATGTCTTTATCCGACAGTGCTTGCCAATATGTGTAGTAGTGTGTGTAGTTCGAAAAGTTTGTAATTTATTTTTAATACTCTTGGAATTTGTGTTTCTTGCTTTTTGTTATAGTAAACAATCCCCATTTGCACTAGTCTCTCGGCTTGCGATTTTTAATTATACTCGTAACAAAAACATTTCCATAGAAATTTCTAACTTTCGACTGCCTTAAGGGCCCAGCAGAACCAGCAGCAGCAACAGCAAACAAAACAAATACAACAAAGCACTTATTTTCACAAATTTATAATTGAAAGTTGCTCTCTGGTTTTTTTTTTTTAAATAGTTATGAGTATCTTTAAATTATTCAATGTGCCCAGAAGCTAGCTTAAGAATTACTCAAGTAATTTTGATATTTTTGTGCTCAGCAATGCCAAGTTTCTAAAACCTGCAAGTTAAACGTTTTTATTGGGCCTAAATAATTGGTATAAAACTGGCATTTCTAACCATTGAATGCAAGGTTGTTCGAATCTGATGTACCCAGAGACACTCTTGATTTCCTCTTGAAATTTAGTTGTCTTGACAGCACCTCTAGCTATTTTCCATTTGGGGCAAGAACGTGTGCTCACAATTGTGATTTCATTTCAGATACAAAATAAGATAAAATGCCTGTAACATAGGTACAACGTATGTAAACGAACTGATGTCCGTGCAGCGTCAGCGGAGCACGCGCTGTTTCCGATTCTATGACGTCAGCTGGGGTGGGTTAACTTAAGTATTCCTGTGAACAGTGCGAGCTACTCGCAGACATGTATTTCTCTAGGAAAGATCGACAGAATCAAAGAAATGGCACTTGTTTGATATTGGGACAGTGGCTGTTATTGCTGTTGCTATGCTGCGCAGGTGTCAATGCGACAGCTGTTCGCTACCCTACCATGATCACCATGGGCGACGATACCTTTAATAATACATATTAAGCTACTCTAACATTCCGTCGACGAATGGCTCCAACATAAACAAGGCAAATCAAAACATATTTGCGAGTTTCACAAGTTCAAATAAAAGTTAGGCATAATAAAGTCTTAATACTAAGAAGAGAAAACAGTATAGCATATAGATAAAGAAATTTTAAATATTTAAGATTCTGAATTGATCTATGCCAAAATGTCATTATTTTTGTCTTCTTCCGATCGTCAGACAATAATTTAATCTGGCAAGAATGAATATTGCATTACTTCTAAAAATAAAAGCAAGGGCCTTAGAACTAATTGAGCTAGAATTGTCTCATAAAATGTTCCCTTTAATTACACTATTCGATTTCCCTTAAGATTATTTACTTTGATAAGGCCATTCTCATAATAAAGAGTAATTTTTTTTAATTAATACTAGAGTATATATTTTTCGCTATCCCAACGAGTTTCTTTATAATTATTTTAAAAAATCACCAATTTTTGGTTTAACAAAGAGTTTTCACTCGTTGTTTTTGCTTCGTTCACTATTTTAAAAACTAGTGCAAAAAGTGTGCGTGCGCGTTGCTTTGAATTTCAGTTGTGCTTAATTAGAAATACAATTTGTGGGTGAATGTCTAAATTGGAGTGCTTGTCTATGTGTGTGTGTATGTGAATTTTTGTGTGCAAAAATTCAGAACGCAAAGCAAAGGCTCTCCGTGGATTTCTGATGAAAGAATTTTCGTCCAGTTGCTGTTAACCTAAATCAACATGGGCACCCAAGTTCCAATGGGAGATGTGGCTCAGACCACGGGATACAGATACAAGTGCGGATGGATGTGGAGAAGTAGGCGCTGAATAGAAGCGCGCAGCAGCTGTTGCAATTTGCGTGTGTATGTGTGTGCGCGTGTGTGTATGTGTGTTCGTACTTCTTTTAGTCCCGAGTCCTGTCCGACGTGCTTGGGTGACGTGCCATTATTTAATGAGAGTGCATAAAAAATTAAATCAAAATGCTCTGCACGTGATGTGAGGGTGGGGGAGGGTGCAAGGCGGACAGGGATGCAAAATAAAAGCCATTAGCAGCTGCGGACATGGACATGCAAAAAGAGTTGTGGACACACGCACGCACACATACACACAGAGACAAACAGACACATGCACAAAGCACAGGACACAGAAGCGTGAAGAAGACAGCGTTTAGTGCTTGAGCAAATATTTAGTGCCATCTTGCCACGCCCCTTACCTATTCGCATTTTAAATATGCAAATGGATGCTCGAAACTATTTTATTATTCACACGGGCAAAAGGCAACATGCCCACACACACAGACACGCATCCTTAAAGTGCCTTGGCCAGAGATCCCAGCCCCGAGTGTGTGCCCACATTTGGGTTCTCTGCAAGTAAGCAACAAATTTTCAGCCAGATGCGCTCAGCCTTATGCCACGCCCCTAAAAGGCCCCCCAAAACAAAGCTCTTTAGTATTATGTGCTGTTTACGATGCCATAAAAAAAGCAAAAGCTTCAACAAGAAACAAACAACAAAAGCATTAAAACATGCACGAGCAACAGATTGCTCAACTGGCAGATACCCTGCAAACAATACAACTTAATTTCAATTATATAAGATGTAGGGAAAAAGGATAATTGGAATGAGTGCAAAATAAAAGATATTGCTTCTACGATTCTGCGTCTTAGAGGATTGCCCCCATTAATGCTATATATACAAAAATTATATCTATTGTAATCTTTGTTATCTATATACTCGGATTCTTTTAAAATGATCAATATTTAAACTGGAATGTCAAAGGCTATCTGAAATCCCATCGCTAGCTGTAATCTATTTCATCATTTCACACATTGGAAAAGCGCCTGTTGATCCATTCAGAATGTATAGGGTATGGTAACTGGGCACAAACGAAAAAAATACCAATGTCTATATATTCAGATGAACAAATACATGATTCGGTCTTCGCAGAAAAGTAAATGCTCTACCGAAGCTAAAGCAATGAAAATAATATTATTATTTGCGAAATAAACTTTTAAATTGTTAATTAAGAGCTTTTCCATATTGTTTGCATAATTTCAGGCTTGTAAATTCCATAATTTTTGCTGTGAAGAACCCACCTTATATATGCATTCGTTTTATTAAATACATAAGGGATTAGAACATTTTGCTTTCGATAATTGGTATGATTCTATAACTTTTTTAATTCAGGCAAATGCAAATTAGTTTAGATATTATTGATTAAGGTACTTATTAGTTTTTACGAAATTCCTAACTCTACTCTAACGGATGCAATAGACACCCGATTCTGAAAAGGATTTTCCGTTTTCAACGCGAAAGAGATTATTTTTATTGGACTAGGGGCTAGGCACGTGCGGCGACTTGGTCACAAATTTTCTGGCCGTGTTCAAGATGGGGAGGCGGGGGAGATGACCTCTTAATAGGGGCCTACGCACACAGCGGGCACTACTCAGCAACTGGAAAGTTAGTTTCTATTTACCAGAGCACAAATGTCTGACCAATAAGCCGCCTAGGCGCACACCAGGGACCCAGACAAACAGCGAAATGGCAACGGCACCGGCAACGGCAACAGCGATGGCAGCAGACGAGAGACGGGGTCACGACCCGGCTCAAATCATGTCAACTAAGGCACGACCTATGCGGCTTTGGCATTTCGAGAGCGTTGCAACTCTTTGGTCCTTTTATGGCGCATATTTGCACAGGAAACGGAAAACGGAAGCTGTCTGTAAATGTGACCAGACTTTCGTGGCGCGCGGTGGGCAGTGTCTGGATACAAGGGAATTCGACTCTATGTATTTTGCGCTGTGTCGCTTTCAAATCGGAAATTATTTGCTCTCTTATTGCGTTATTTGCTGGCCAAAGGTCGCGCATTTGGCATTCAATTTTACTTGCTGAAGGTTTCTTTTCAATCCCCCCTCAGTTTGATTTTTATCGTCTGCTTCTCCTTCGCTTTATGTGTATTTTATATATTTTCTTATCTGACATTTTTCTCATTTATAATTTACAATACTCGCTTTTTTAGCATCTGTTTGGGTAATTGGAAAAAATGTGTGCACACTGATTTATTTGAATATATTTTCAAGCTGCCTGAGAGATATTCAAAGGACATCTCAGACAGTTCTCCCCTGTTGCAGTTGCAATAAAAACTTTGATTTGATTTGATTGATGACTAATCTGCAAAAAGGTTACTTAAAGGCACTCCCTTGAGGCTAACTTAGCGATATTCCTGGTTACCTTTGAACTAAAGCACAGATATAAACACAATTTCGAAGCGTAGCTAGATCTTTCCATTTACAAAGCAAAAATTGTCTGTTTATACATGCAAATAAAGGGGCATAGGTCATTCTGTTAGCTACTTAAGAATATCATATCTTTATCCTATTACAAAGTGTACACAATATGCGCTATGTACGCAAACTTGTGGTATGGGCGTTCAACTATTTGTTTTATAATTCCAAGGTCCTGTCCTCGAGTTGAATCTAGCTATGATTATAGAACATTTAAAAAACAATCGCTGACCTCTCTCGACTAAGATTGGATTTTGTGAGACTGGACTACGCTACGAGTAAAACGTATCATACGTATACAAAACAATCGCCATAAAATTGGAGAAAAAAAAATACACCAAGTAATTTCCATGAATAAAGAATACAATCGCCCTAGGCGATGTGTACATGTGTACATCCATGTTTCTGAACAATTCTTGATTAAATTATGGTTTGGGCTCTGCTCTCTGCAGATCGAATGCATCCGGTTTTTTGTACAGCTGCAATATGCCCTTTTTGCACATTCCATGAATACAGGGTATAAATAAATTTTAATGATAGTTAAGTATTTACCTACTTAAAATAAAAAGTATATTTTTATTTTGTTAATATCATTCAAAAGGTTATTGTGGTAAAATACTTTAGACCTATTTGCATATGGACATAAGCTCAAAATAAAAATTGTATATGAACCTACCGAGACGCAGGTCATTAATCAAATGTTCCAAGCATAAATCAAACTGATAACATCCCTCGCCCATTATATTTTTAAATAAGAGCTTCGGGTATATAAATCGTAATTACTGGGAATCGCGTCTGCATTTTTGTTGTGTACAGGGTATCTTCCAGTTGGGCAGCTGTACTTTACACAGTATTCCAGTTTCTTTGATTTTTATTATGCCTGTCCAAAATGACTCTGGCAAGAAGGAAACGACTGGGAAAATACTGCAAATAAACGGCGCCTATGATTGCTTATGTGTGAGTTCACGTCCTGGTTATTGCCCCGCAGCCCCCTCAGCAAATGCTCAGTTTGTTATTTTTATTGATGGCACAAATGGGTCGTTCTCTTCATGCGCCCCGCGTGCCGTATTATCTATGTGGGGCCGTGACACGCCCCATGAAAGTGGCACCACGATAACACGAGCCCACACATGTCGATCCTGGCAGGCAGGCAGTCGACACACAAAAAGTTCAAGTCTACTATACAAAATATTATACATGTTGGTAAAAACCCAGAAAAAATAGTAGACACAAATCCAATTGATTTATAAACGACAGCCATGTTGAGATTCTTGTCCACCACCAAAGCACACACTTTGTCGGCCACAATTTCGGTCGCTTATTAAAACGCTTTCAACATGGTCGAAAACAAAGGACCACCAGGCACAGGGCGCAAGGGCGACAAAAGCGCGGTGCCTTCGCAATTTTCCAATGAAAGTAAGTGAGAAATTGTGCCATTTTTCATTACTATACTGTATTGTATATATATATATATATATATATATATCCTATGGGTACGTGTAGTTGGTTGGCCGCGGTCATTGTCTTTGGCTGTTGCTACTTGAAGCTGCGAGTCGTCGCCAGGACGTAATTGTAAAATTGAGATTGTAAAAAAAAAAAACACTCACACAGACACATACAATGGCACACAGGGAATGTCACGCGGCCACGAACAGTGGGCACAATCGACGAAACTGCTATCTAAAAATGCATTTTCGCAAGCAAAAACAAACTCATTAATTGATTGACTGACTGATTGGCGACCACTGCAAAGCCCAAAACGTAAAATCTGGCAAGTTAAAATTGTAATTTTAATAACCTTATGTCACTTTTTAATTCCATAAACAACAATAATAAATATATATATTTTTACATGGAACAAATATGGGTTAATAATGACAAAAGTTATCTGAAGTAAGCCAACTGTGCGGCAGCGACACGCACATTGATTAGCCAAAAGACAAATGACAAGGGCCCAGAGAGGCGCAGGCAAGTAGAGCAAGGAAACACTTCGTTGCCAGTTGCTAAGAAAATTACGCCCTTGGCAATCTTTTGACTTGTCCTTTTACAGCTGATCTGTGTGTGTGTGAGTGCCTGTGTGTGTCCTACCGTGTTAGTACCTCTCTAGCCCCAACCTGCGTGTGCACGCGCTGGAAAATTTATGTGCGTTGACAAGTTGTTAACACACACATAGCGAGTCAAAAGCTGGCATTGCCTTGGCGAAGACCTCCGAGTTGAGCTTTTTTAGTGGAAGCTAGTTGCCTTTCTGTCTGCCTGCCGTCTGATTTTTCGACGTGCCGCGCCTAATCATGACAACAAAAATGACACGCCCCAGCAACGGTGACAACAACTGCAACATAGAATGGCAACCGCAAGGACAACAACAAATTGAAACGGAAGTTTTCTAACAAATAGTTTCCCCATACATATATCAAGTAAAACATGCATCAGCGCTCTATCAAGGTGTGACCGACTAGAAGTTATCCTTTACGCAGCCACTTCCTCTCATTAAAACTTCTGTCTCTATTTGAATATTTGAAGGTATACATATACTCTCCAGTTCTAAGATCTAAGAATACTTTACGACAAGGCTTATCCCTAATTGAATGTTTCTATCTCTGAGAACTGCTTTAAAAAGCTTGTTTCAATTAATATTTTGACAATATCATAAAATCGATCAAAATAGATATAAATATAAGCTCTTTCCGCGCGTGCAATAAAAGAATATAATTAAAATTTAATACAGTTTACCAGTCTTGGGCAGTGGTTGCATATCTTTTTACATACATATATGAGAGATATTCCCTAAGCAAATAACACTTCAAATATTATAGCCTTCAAAGGCACATAACGTTTGTATAAAATGTAATAGAGGTATTTCATAGGTCTAATAGTTTTAAATGTTTGACAAGTTTAAGGTATTCGCTTTGTGCAGCAAGCAAGATGTATTTTTTTTGTGTGTCAGGCATTTATCAAGGTTGTAGTTTTAAGGCATTCTTTAAATGCCGCACATTTGAAGTATTCGTCGGGTCTATAAAAGCCAACTATACGACAATTGGACTAGGTCTAGTCCCATTTCTATCTCTATAGATCCAACAAGCTGCACATTATGAGTAAATTAATTTCGCAATAATACAGCATACAAATTGAGCACAATATACGCGAATTAACAACAGGTATGCAACTAGGAAAAATTAGTATAATTTGCAAAAGTAGGTTTCAGCCAACCATTTTGCGCGGATTAAAGCAGCCACGGGTTTGATGCTATGAGCGTATTTATAAACCTTCAACAGGTCAACAGCCAAGCCGTTTGGAGTCGGTGTCGTATACGTAATGCTAATGCGACAACTTTCTAGCATTTCAATTGAGCTTTATCCTGCTTGCTCAACCTCATCGTTGCCCCCATCCATGACGCACAAGTGACTACAGAGCAAACAATGTTCATCAGCTCAGTCGGGATTGCAGCCCGAGGCAAAAGTTTTGTCAGTTATGTGACATCATTGCGGCCACATTGCGTGGCGCCACAGGCCAACAGCTGCAACTGCAATCGGTGGTAGGGTGTGATAGGGGCGATAGGGTGAGTTGCACGCTTGTTATTTCCGTTAGCCGCTTACACGGATATTACAGTTACAGTACTTGCAATACTGGGCCACAGTCTGGAGGGTTAACTGCCTGCAACCGATGGCTGCGCCCAAGTATTCAAGCCAGTTCCTATTGGTGTCCTGTTTGTCATGTTGCCGCTCTGCTGGTCCTTGTGGGCAGTTGCACATGGTGCTGCTCGTTTAGTTGCCATTTGACTTGCAACAAAACGCACAAGTGGCCCACCAACTTTTCCAATATAAACGCACATTGCTTTGCCCACAGTAAATACCCCACCTTGCGGCCCCCCGCCCAATTTTAACTGGGCCCAACAGCGCTTGTTGGGCAAGCCGCTGAACCAGGTAAACGTGGTTAATGTTAAATGGTCTTACACAGACACACCTACACACACAAATTGTTGCAATGGTGTTGTCTTTTTTTCTTTTCCCATAAACTTACGTTCAACAATTTAAGCCACAAATTGTCATTGACCGCAGTTACATTGGATTGAGTAAAGTCAAATGGCTTGAGCTCAAACAGGACTGCCTTCTTTGCCCTTCTGTATTTATATAGAAATTTGTTTCCTATTTATTGTTAAAAGAAACGTCGTCAAAAATCAATTTGCTGACAATTGTGGCGTGAGTCTCAATTGGCTTATTTACAACATTATAGCTTGAACTCTTAAACGGCCAATTTCGATGGCATTTTAATAGCATCTATCAAATATTTCGAACGTAAACTCATTAAAATTAACTGCTTCGTTGGCGCGTTTATGTTACGTACATGTTGTACTCTTAACAATAAAACTAATTGGCAGAAAAAATTAATCAAACACCATTTTTAAAAATGTAAATTAAAAACTTAGAAACTAAATTAGCCCGCGACTTCATGTGAAAATACCTAAAGCTTGCAACATTTTCAGTAGAACGGGCAACAATAAATAGAATGATTAAAATTTACAAAAAATTATGACCAGCGCTTAAACCCAACACATGGACATGGATTTAAAAACAGAACCTCAACGCTGAGCTGAATCAGTGACAATCTATGTTGGACTTTGCATTATTTGCATAATATGATTAATTTCCATTAAAATATAGTTTAAGTTATACAAAAACTTTATGCCATAATTAAAAGACGTTTCATGCCGAAGCGAAAATTGTTTTAGTTTAATCTGTGGGTGTCCTATGGCGTCAAAAAGCAATTTACCGATTACGCCAACTGATTAGAGACAAGTGATACGTTATAAAATAATTAGCAGATTCCATTACAGTCAACACTGGAAATATTCTCGAATTAAGCTAGCTTAATTTGCAATTAGCTGTAATAAAAGTTGATGAATTATGAAATGCCAGCGCTTTTAGCTGTCAGTGGTCGAATGACTAATTGACGTTCCATCCATTAGATATGAAACACACCAGAAGTGGACATTGCAACATTGTTAAGCAATTAAATATGCCAATTGGATTTCAGTTGCAGTTGCAGTTGCAATTCCATTCCTGAATGCCTGTCAGAAACAGAAAACTGAAAGAAATGTCTGTGGCAGCTGATGTATGATGGAATTACAATGAAACGAAACTTTAAATGCATTGCCATGAAAGGACACACATGCACAGACACACACCCTCACACATATACACACATGCACATCCAGAAAAACAGACGGACAAAGAAACAGGCACCCCAGCCTGTCAGACGCCATAAAAATAGTTCTCGGTTATCGGTTTTGTTGCCATAGCAAAAAGATACAAAAGACGAGTTTTCATACCAAAACTTTTCTTAAGTGGCGTTGCGACGGGGGTTGCGTGTGTGCCAACCACTATTTAACAGCTCTGCACGATGATTTTTAATAGCTTGTCATTTAAGTTTAGAAACACACCCAAAATCACAGCAAAAGTTTTTCCCCTAAATTGTAAATTGACAACAGCAACCGGGAAAAAGAACTACATATTTGCATACCCTTGTCGGGGATAAGGATACTTAAGTTAAAAGATACTATAATAAAAAGAGAGCATCTCCGAGCTCTAGTGAAGAATCTATGCAAGCACTTATTTCTCCTTAGAACTATCATTAAACTTTGAATAGGTGCATCATTCTGTTGCACATAGGTCCCATAGGAAGGATGTCTTTCAAACTCAACAATTATAAGCTTCACAGCTCAGCAAAAAAATATGCCATATGCTTGCAAGGCGATTGGTTATTCGACATACACATTCGGAAAGGTTGTTAGTTTCCTGACCCAATTTGACAACTATATTTCCAATTTTAATTCCAATCCTGTGTTCATTTTTACCGAAAATAAAAACCAATTGGAACAATTTTAACGTACATGGATAACTTGTGGACTGCGTCTATGCCAATAGATGATAATTGGTTGAAAATTGATTTGCTTTGCATTCTTGATGTTCAAAATTAATTTCCAATTTCGAGTCCCTTTTGTCCAGGCATTAGGTAACAGATTCCCTCAAAATCGTATTTTATAATCAAAACCCTATGCACGTCCGCTTTCTGTCACATGATTCATGGCGCATTGTGAGACGAAATCGCTGATCGAATTCTCATTGTTTGGCGAACAACAAAATAGTCGAAAGCTAAATTAAAATGCATGCCAAATATGAGCTCATGTGCGGACATGCCAGGGAACACGCTGACCAAGGCGGGCAACTGATTCACAGGTCTCAGGTCAAGTACGAGCGCGGGGCTTGAGGGCAAAAGGTTGAGGAAATGAGCACATAAATGTCGCAGAGCCCTAAATTGTTCGCCTGCATACAGAAAATGCGACATTAAGTAACCAAAAATAGTTCATTAGATGTGGGTCAAGTATTCCAGCCTGATCCAAACGATTGTAACACTTCAGTCTTAAATTAAATAGATAACAGATTGTGAACTATTTTATTTCTTTTCATAAAATGCATTAAAAATAATCACATTTTAATTCACTTCTTAAAATCTTTTTTGCCTATTTCATCAAATATCTAGGTATTCCAAAAAAAAAAATATGCTGAAAAATGAGCATAGAATTTTTTCGAACTTACATGTTTATTGCAGTTGCCATGAATTAAATACTATTCAATTCCATTTGATTTGTTTTTGTTTGTCCGAGCAATTAGGAAAGCCCTACAGCTAAATGTTTATACTACAATTTACCTAGATACCAGTGGAAATTAGTACCCAAATAAATGGAAATTGTCGAGCACGAACTAATCACTTCGGCTTTATTGGTTCTTCCGTCTGTTACGAGGTTTTCGATTTCAGAATACTCAGAATTGGCGGCACCCTAATATATTGACCGATAGCAGATTTGATCGACCTGTATTATAAATTGTGTAAGAGTCCAATAATGCGATTTGATTTGTTTGGAAAAATAGTTAAACGCGCATGATTACATTTACTTGGAATTACCTATAGTTAAATAACATTTAATCTTAAAAATGTAATTGTTCCTCGACTTTAAGCAACAAAACGAAGAAAATCTACATGGATCAATGAGTAGTACAATCCAATAAAATATTCTGATTTTTTTGTTCCACAAATCGTGTAAGTAAAAACAATATAGTAAAACGCACATACTTCATGGGTTAAATAGTACCCAATTATATTAAAGCCTTGTGATTGCCGTCAACGTAATTAACGAGCTTGTATTAAAAAGAAATCGGATTTAATATACATGCAATTACGCTCATATCTATGTCATTTGATTTGATAATCAAGTGTCTGACGGCTTGAAAAACAATATTGTAAAAGGTGCATACTTCGAACTTAAAGTAGAAAATTGTCATGAAATTGTGGGACAATCTGTATTACTGTCAAGACTAAGATAATCAACGACTAAATAAATGGTTCTAATAGAGCACTTGACATATGTTGATGTTTGTTCCATCAATCATCCAAATGAGTATACTTTATAAAACGAAAGCCGAAACCTGTAATTATAAGGCGTGTAATTACAAAGTCCATTAAAATATGTTAGTACAAATAATTTATAGTAATACAATATATGTAGAAACATTGTTGAGTTTACTTTCAAATTACCTATGTATTGGAGTTACCATGCTGGCAATATAGGGAACGAGATTGTGTCACAATTGAAATCCAGTATAATCAATAAATAAATAATACAAAGAAGAAGGTTCAAGTCCAATAAAATGAGTGTTTTGACTTGCTGCATTAATCTACAATTACTATGAATTGCGCGAATTTACATCGAACTTACTTATATATTGGAGAATCAACTAGTTAAACAGAACACAATATGTAATCGTATAATAGTCTGTTCCATTAATCGTCTAAGTATAAGGTAAAAATATGGTAAAAATGTGCAAACATTAATTAACTTTGAACTTACCTGTAGAGTGTACCTAAATGGAACCCAATTATATAAAAAGCGTGCGACACGGACCATTAGCCATTAACGAGCTTGCATAAAAACCGAAACCTGTAAAACTAATTCATTAAGAAGACAAATGCTTATACCTAATTTACCCATGGAACTTACTTATATATAGAAGTATAAAATAAATCGTATACAAATATGTGATTTGATCTGTTTGTTTCATCAACCGAAGTATCTTAATAACAATATGGTAAAAACGAGCATTAAATGAATTTCCAAATAACAATCACAAATGTGCAACTGCTGAATATATATAATGAACGAGCTTGTACTGCAATCCAAACCTGAACTAATATTGGCATTACGTCTTTACTGCTTCTTCTTCCGCCTGTTAGACACTCGAGGAGTTCGATTTCCAGACTTAGACAGCAAACCCCTTAACGCTTCTTTATGAATTCCACGTCTATATCTTTTTTTTTCTTCGGGGACTTGATAACTCTTCAGGGTCTTGTAGAAAACTAGAAGCATCATGACCAGCTTGAAAAAAGCCAGCGATTGTCGCCTCATAAACACAACAATAGTTGGAAACTTGTAATAGATGGTGTATACAAATCGTGTTGAAAAGATCCAGTGCATTATATTTTCGATTCTAAACCATATCGGATCCCACATAAAAAACACTACGACTTGGCTGAATAGATAGTAGACCGCCACTGCGATCGGAAAGATCCACCGTCGATTGAAAACGCGCAAATAGATGCGGAACTTATCCAGCATCAATACTATCCATGCCAAGAACAAGACGCCCGCTAAATCCGACTGGGAATCACCCTCGAATATATTAAAGCCGACGATGAACAAGCTTAAGCAGATCAAAACAGATATTACAGAAGTTTTAGGTACAGCCATTGTTAATTCACAATTTTATAAAAAAATAATTTTTAAATTTTTTAGTTAAATGACTTGACTCGACTTGTGAATGTGCGTATACTGAGTCTAGTGAATTCGTATAAGTCCTAAGAAAACTAGGTTTTTTTTTTTAAATGCAAGTGGCTACTAAGTTATATACAAAATCATGCTTTCGTGTTGAAGCTGTGTTGTTATCCGTATATATACCCAGCCAGCAGGATCGGGTTGCTCCAGCTTAGGCCCCGCCAGTTCCCGCCTAAATCTATGAAATTCCCAGCTCTTACGGCTTGGAATGTGCGTTGATCACCAGCCTGTCTGTCAGTCGGAAGAGTTTTATATATAGATATTCACTTATATTTAAAAATTTATTAATGTTATAACATATGGCTTACGCTCTTGTAGATAATGAGGAGAATACTCATACTACTACTACTAATTGCTGAGCTACAAAATAATAATACCCCCTACAAGTGTGTAAAAACTTGATGGAACCAAACCATTAAAATAAAAAGGTTCGGCTCAATGGTTAATAGAATAAAATTTCAGTACAAAACCGGTCGGTATCAACAAGATTTAGCGCCAGGCTAGCTGGTGCAGCTCGGCGTGAATGTAATAAAAGTCACTCTTAGCAAATGCATAAAAGTCAAATGCACTTTGTATGTGCTTAGGAGAAGTATGAAAGAAATCTCATGGCTGGTCAATCAATATGAGAACGGAAATCATGACCCCGGGCACCGAGCAGCGGGCTGAATTACAGTTGGTTGGGCAGCATCTGCGATAAGGCGCTGTCACGGTCAGCTGCACATCATCATCAGCTGTTCACTTGCAGTTTACACACGCGCACACACTTTCAGCCACACACAAAGGCATGCATTCGACGCACGACTTAGCACACACGCAAACTAGTCTAGCCACACACATACACCCCCACGCCACTCTTCTTAGCCCTCCCTTCTTAGCCACTTATACAGCAAAAAGGCAACTTGCCGCTCACGTAGCCGACCAACTTTGATTTCTGGGCACCATGTCGAACCCCCGGGTTAGCCGCTGCCTTTGCTGGCCCCAAAATTGGCGATAAAGTTATTGGCGCCGTCATTGGGTCTAAAACTTTTGACTGTTTGTTGGCTAAAATGAGTGGCAACGTTGCGACGTTTTTGGGAGCGTTTATGTGGGTGCGAATCCCGCAAATGCCGCAAATAGGTGCCAACGTCAAATTCTTGAAGATCATTTCACCAGAACACAATGGGTCCCGGAACTATTAAATATTCTTAATTAATGCTTTGGAAATTTTCTTTAAAATTAAGAAATAAATTTGTTGTACAATAAAAATTCTTGTCATGATGTTAAGCTACAACATATTAACTGTATCTGTTGAACGGAGAGTTCTAAGCAAACATAATCAATTTAATTTAAAATTGATTGAATAAGCCACAATTGGCTTGCTAATCAATCTAAGCTTGCTAATTAAAAACTTCTTGTGCATTCGCACTTTAGCATCAATGCCAAACAATTAAATAGATAAAAAAAAAATAGTTATGTTCATCATGTTGAGGGCATAACAAGTCGAACAACGCTCAAGTATAACGAAACACACTTAATAATCTTACAAGGCAGAAGTAGCTATTGAGCCTCTCATCTCCAAGCTCCAAGCTCTGACTCCAACTCCCAACTTCAGCTCCGACTTACGCTCCAGCGCACAAGCTTTGACATCGCATGCGGGGCAACTTAAGAGCTTTAACTTTAACGCCTTACTCGTAACGCCACAATTAGCAGAAGTGTTTCGCAAATTTCGTGCACTTTTATTAGATTATCGCCCACAGTGCTCATAAGACCTTCATTATTGAGTACTCAAAGCACTGTGTGTGTGCGTGTGTGTATATATGCGTATGTATGCGTGTCTTTGAGCATTGCTTGAACCAATTAGGAAATTAATTGAGTAAAGTGCTTCAAGTATACAACACAAATATAAATAAAAACTTTTTGCCTTTGTCCTAAAGACCCAGCTAACAACTAACACAAAAGCAAATCCAGCTTAAAGTTTAAACAACTGTGCAGCGATCAGTTGCGATGCTGACCTCTTCCCCCCCGTTACGATAGCCCCCACGCCTGACCCGCAAATTAAATGAAAACTACTTTTAACTTTTTCTGCATTTACCTCTTAAAATAAAATGAAAAACAAAAACGGATCCATGTTAAAACCTTAAACTTTATTGTACCCTGCACCCATTGAAAATGGTTCAAAAACAGAAAACTATTCTGCTAAAAGTATGTAAAAGGGCAGGACATAGCATGTGCAGGCCCCTTCCTTATATACATACTTATATTCTTGGTCTTTTCGTCTTTGTTTACGCACCAAGGACTAGAAAATTTATTTTGGACTTAATTTTAAGCCGAACCTGTTCGGGCCCGGAATCATCAGAATGTCCAGGACCAAAGCACAAATTATAAATTAAAATTAAATATCTTTATTAAATGTTAAAAAAAAATTACAAAGCAGGACTTGAACGAAATCTTTGATTCATTTATGTGGCAGGCAATTGGTTTGATCTGTAAGCCAAACCGTCATTTATGTTGCCCCCGGATCTAAACTAAACATTATGGAAAACAATAAAAGTACTTATTATACGTAGTAAATAGTTAACACATGGGTTACACATGAACCGACCACTTACGCCAAAAGCCTGAAAAATATTGTTAAGATCTTTTGCCAAACTGTAATTAAAAGTAAATTTGTATTAGTTTCTGCCTGGCGCCCTTAAAACGATTTCACGCCAAGCACATTGGCCCGGTTTTCGGGCTTTGTCACGATTTTAATCAAATATAGAGTGTTTGTCAACGCGGATTTATGAAACTAATTGACTTTAACGCTAGCGCCTCCCTCTTTACCCACCCCACCCAAGCCTACTTCTTAACTCTATACCTCCTCTAGGGCTCCGTAAAAAGTAGCCCACTCTCAGTTCGGTTTCAGCACCGCTTCAGAAGGAATTAATTAAAAAGCTTAATCTGCTTTGGCAGCCCTGCTCTGTCGGGAATGTCATCGGTTTGCGGGGGCTGACGGCGGGTTTAGTGGCTTGGTGGTTTGGTGGCTTGGTGGCTTGGTGGTTTGATGCCTTTTCTAGGTGCCCGGCAGCTTTCAATCCGCTTGCTGACAGCGATTTACCTAAGGTGTACTTAGTATACTGGAATCCTATTAAATGTTTGACTGAACGGTGAAAAACATCAACAGGCAAACAGCCAAGCAATGCTTGTTGATCCCAAACTTTAATAGAGGTAAAATAATTAACTTCTAATATAACAATTTTATCGCACGCCTTAGATAGGCTTCAGCTGGAATACATGCATGCGTTGATAAATATACACGCACATGGCTTAAGAGTAATTACTGAATTTTGATAACATTTACCTAATTAAAACTTAAATTAGATATTTTACGGATTTAAACAGATTCGGGTTAAAGTAAGAATTTAAACAAAACCATGCATCATTACACTGAAATGCCAAGTCAATATCAGTCTTTCCGTTAATTAAATGTATTCCAGTAAATTACAAACTTAATTGTCTTATTAAGTTATTAGCTTAGATATTTCTGCTAGCCCAATTCAGCTATTTTTCTGTTTTACTGTGCATAATATAATATGATTCGTTTAACTGATTTACAATTTACACTTTATTTTTTCATGAAGTGTTTTTGCACAAATAAATCGCTACCATTTCGGACGTTTTGATTGAAATGCTATTTATTTGCCTTGTGTTTGTTCAGCTCCTTTTGTGTTGTCCTTTCAAATCGTTTCTTTTCCATTTTTATCCCTTTTCATAATTTGCTCCTTGTCTCTGGTGATTCGCTTGCTCAGTGAATACTATTTGACCATTTCGGACACAATCTGATGTTCGTTTGACAGGTGAAAAATTGTCGAAATAAAATGAAGCTTACGACAGGTTGGCCACAATAGACTAGCTAACATATTAATTTATTCACAGTCACGCACAAACAAAATATGTTCAGCAAAGTTTCCTTCTTTCGCATATCAAAAAATTATTAATAATAATAGTTATAGCAATAACATTAATATTAATAAGAACAGTAATTTATTATTGTTTGAACTTGTTTATTGCTATTATTTTATATACCTTTGCTTTGCTTAACATGCCGATTCTGCTCTTGAAAGACGAAACTAATACATATAAGAGACCTGCCTATTTATTGGCGTTTAAGCAATATCAATTTAGAGGAAAAATCTGATTCAAATAAACTCCGAGCAGACGCTTTTAACTCAGTTAGTGCATGTATTTTCAAGCTAATTAATTATTTATAATTAATGAACAACAGATGTTATTGTTTTTGGCGTTGCTGCTGCTGTTTATAGCCAGCTCCTCGGATGGCTTGCCTCGCAGCCACTTGCCTGATTTTATAGCGTGGCCATAAAAACGCCAATTAGATTGAACGCGAAGCTCATAAAAGCCGCATGAGCGGCTACACCCATCAACTTAGTCAATTACCCCTCTCTCTCTCACTCTCTCTCTCTCTCTCCTCCTCCCACCGCACCTTCTCTCCGCGCTCTATCACAATTATATTGCCCGCTTCCTAGCACCAACTGCAAGCCGCACTAATTGAAATAATTGAAATAATTTGCACAGCTTGAATGTGGGCGTGGCACACGTGATTGACTCCCGTCCATGGGCAGCCGGGCCCCCATATACACAGGCACTTTTTGGGGCTTATGCGCCCACGCCCAATGCTGCAGCTGCACCAATTGTGTTATTACAGTTGATGTTGTTGTTGTTTTTGCTGTTGTTTCTGCAGCCCGTCAGTCGAAGTAATTAAAGAGCCGCTCAACATGGCTTAGAATAGAAAAGCCAGTTGCCCACAATATACGCTGCGTATGCGTAATTTACCCGTCTGTTTGCATGAGTGGGCGCTTGGCCAGCCGAGCTGCTAATGTCCAATGCTGGTTGAGTGGTTAGGCTATGGCCCCCATCAATGCCTAGCAATGATTGACCTGCTCTAACCAACTCAATTCCAGGAACTTCTTTTCTCGAAATTACTCATACAGTTTGGGAATGCTTATTGATGTTACAGCCCATGCAAAAAGTGTAAGAACGGTACGGCTAGGTGCAATCAACTGCACAATACCCTGTAAAAAGTACCATTACAGATAAAGTCTGTCCAAAATGAAGAACATCTCTTTCCAATAATGTGAGCAGAGCATCAGAAGTTGCTGCTGAATCGATAACAAATCAGTAGGAAGAAATACTACAGCAGGTTTTTATACCTACACCGCATACCTCACTTGCTATATTTGCTGTGTTGTGTTGTGTTGTGGGCAAGGCCATTTTCATAAGAGTTTTATTAATGTTTCAAGCTTAAAATTTCGATTTCGATTAAGAAAAAGAAAATTTGATACATTTGAAATCGTTTCCATTGTGATAGTTGTGATTCCGATTGAGTCAGAATGGATTTCGAATAGCATTATTTCCATAGAATTTGGTAGCTGTTCTGTTTCTTATAAATTGTGATTTGGGACATAAAACATATTGTTTAAAATGTCAGAGCCAGCGATTTTTGATTGGCCTAAGGCAAAACAATATCTGATTGCAGCCTCAATTGAGAACAAGGTTACGCTTTGAAAAAAAAAGTATTCAGTTAAATAAATAAAATCTCAGCAGTGAATACTGCAATTGCTTTTCACTAGAATGAATGAATGAAATAACAATTAATTTGCAGACAAGAAACATATTTTAGTTTTATTTTGCTATTTACTTTTCATTCCGACAACTAAAGAGCAAAGCTTTTAAGAACGACGCGATTTTATTGGATTCAAAGTAAACATCAATCAACTTTGAAGAGTTTGATCAGCATCGAAATCTAAAACAAGCCCGATAGATATAAAATTAGTAGACACTGACGATAGTAATGTACCTTTGGCCAGTAAAAATAAATGAAAACACAACTGCTGGTATTTCCCACCGAGAACACCATTAATACTACCTTAAATATATTTATTATCATAGAGCCAATATCGCCTTATATCAATAATTTTGACGAGTGTTACTTGGAAAACCGGTCCTGGATACAATAATCATATAAGCAGAAATGTTAGATGCATTTGAAATAAATTCAGAAATGTATGCCATGAATAAATTATAAACAAGCAGTTTACAGCTTCATCTTCATAATTGTTGTCTGGCAACGCAGTCTTAGGGCTGCTATCGAAATCGATTGATACCGACAGAATGAATAAATGTTGAATACTGAATAGTCGATTTGCTTTGAGCATTTTAGGCTATTTTGATTTATAGCTTCTTGGCCAATTGCTTTGTGGGAAAACTGTTTATGGATTGGCCGGCAAATAAAGGATCTGTTGCTATGCGACAGGGAGCCCAAGATTTAAGCGCTGTGATTGTGGGGCAAGCGTCCATGAAATTGAATTTTCTTTAAATTGTTTGCCAACGCGACGACTTTGCCATCAATCAATTCTGAGCCAAACATATTATAAAATCTTTTTACAGCTCTTCGAGCAACAGTTGCCTAGCATTCATATAAATCGGTGGAATGCATCTGAAAATATTAGGTTCCACCTTTCAGTCCCGCAATCAGCACAGACTGATGTTCTCCACTTTTGCCACTATCTATCGATAACCCTGATTCTGTCTGTATATATAGCACCGATATTGGGAGCCGCCCTGACGTCTGTCACAACATCAAGCGTCGGCCGTACTAACCTCTTTTTCCGATATCTACAACAAATCGTTTCCCCACGTGGCTCTCTCTTAGATATTTGAGTTGTTTTGCTCTATTTGGGTGCCTTTGCCGACTTAAACTGCATTTACATCTAAGTTTAGGGAAACATTCATCCATTAAACTAATACAGAAATTTCATCAGAACAATCTGCAAGCTTTTTCGGTGCATCAAATCCAAAATGTAAAACCCACACTTTTGCATGTGCTTCCACTAGCACAAAACAAATTTCCAGATGGACTATTCAAGATTTTGAATCCTTGATTCTTTTTATCGACATGATTGGTTTGTTTAGGGTCGTCTGAATTATCATTCTGGTCCCTACAGATTGGGGAATGGGCTGTCTCGGTGTAAATAACGTCCAAGTGAAAGCAGGTGTTTAGGTTTGAAAGGCAGTCGGGGTAAAAAAATAAATAAGTTCATTTTTAAATTTGTCGGCTAAAAATTAAAAAAAAAAAACTAAACGAACCTTACATAAAAAATACGTACTTAAAAGAAGCTTATTCTGATGCTTTCTATTTTGAAGAATAAATAAATCATGATCAAAAAGTCAAAAGAAACTACTTATAATATGTTGCCATACTAAAAAGATGGAGAATCCAACTGTTGTTCGTCCCAAGATTCGGAATAAATTTCCATTACTGAGACTCAATGAAAACAGTCGTACATGGCACATAATCAAAACAGTTTCTGCACTTTGTGAATGAGTATAAAAATGTTTGTAAGAGTTTCCTGGACTCTTACAGTATCCACATTTTATTTAAATGTCTTAATAATAAATTTATATAAGAGCTATCGACTCATGTACAGGAAATTATTATTATTGAGAAATCGATTTCCAGAATATTGCGAAACTGGCAGCCAATGAATGTTTCCGCAGAATTTAGTCGTTCTCAATTACGCATTGACGTTGTCGTCGTTTCTCATTGGCGCCTGTCGCAGTCCCACTGACTCATGCTCTTCCCCTTAAAGAGTCTAGGCCATAAATTATTTAACAGTTTAAGCCAACTGTCAACAAATTATGCCTGTCATATGGCATGGCACATACATCCTACTTCATATATATATATATAAATACATATATATATGTATATATAAGCTAGCTATTACCCGGACTTGCAAGGAGAAAATCTGATGCCTCAATTCTTCAACAATTTTCTGAGTCGATTAGGGGAACAACTGATGTGGCTAAAAGCGAGGCATCACAGCTATTTTGACGAACTTGGTTCGTTTGCTTAAATTGAGCGTGACCCAAATTTATTCGGAGCTTAAAAAATCCATCTCGTCCGCAAGCACTAAAACAGATTGCAGCAAAACTCTGGCAAGATTCTCATTAACTTTTAAATTTATTTAGTAATTTAATTAAAAGTTTTAATTTAATACTTGCGGCTGGAATTATTTTTCAATTATTTTCAAGATGGAAAGCCAAAGCCCCATACGCAGCAAGGCTTCCCATACAAATGCTAGAGACTTGAAATTGTAAATAAATATTTTTATATACCACACGTAGAATAGGTTCATGACTTCAAAATATATCGTTTCTTTATAAAAAGCTAAATATGCAACACTTGCTATGTAGACTCTCGCATACAATACACAGATTTTCGAGTATTTCATATTTTGAGTTCCCGCACATGAGTTTTTGCGATATGCATAAATTCATCTATAATAGCCTGCAAAAAATCCTTTATTCATATTGGGCTAAGTTTCATGATGAATCCAAAGCGTTTTGCTCCAAAATATTTGATTGACTGAGGCATGCAGAGAATCTTGTAGTCGATGACACGCAACTACATTCTCGCTTGTTGCGAATATCCCTTATTAAAAAACCAGAGTCACAGCATAGCCACGCATGATTTTGGGCTTTTTGTGATTTACGCCAAAAAAAAAGTTTAGTTGCTTCTTCAATTCATCCGAAATTTCATTGACTGCAATCTGTCAATCAGTCAATCAGTTAATCAGACAACTGACCAGTTTAATCTAGTTATTTATAGTTAAATGTATTATTATTATTATACCAGAGAACACACATATTTAGATTGGAAGTATATGCATATATAATATATAATTAAAATAAAATTTTTGAAAATTTCATTTGATTGCATTTCATTCCGCAAAAACGCGGTCAAGCAATTTAGCGATGGGCGTGATTCAGGGCAATATGGACTTGACAAGTTGTATAACATATACATACCTAAATAAAAAATACATCAACCAATGCATTAGCATTGTGCGTACGGTACGGGTCACATATTAATTAGCAGCGGAAGGACACACTAATTATAAATTTACTACCCCATCCATTAAACAAGATAAGTGTATCCTGAATGGGACCAGTTTTTTTTAGGAAATATAAAAATACGATTGACGGTTTTAGCCGAAGTTGATATGCATATGTATATATTATTATATATGGTATATACATAATAATTTGTATAGTTAAATATATCTGTATCTGTGTACCACATATTAAAAATTGGTAAACAAATGCTCTTTAATAACTGTTGCAGGCATATTATTCACGGTCAGTAGGCAGACACCTGCCCAACTCGCCTCCTTGACGGGCGCCATTTGCATTCCGGAACCACTTAAATGCAAATTACACTGTTCACATAAAGGGCGTGGCAGTGCGGGCGTGCTGAAAATGTAAAAACAACACGGACACATAGAAAGTCCGATCAGAATTGTATGGAAAACAAAGCCAAGCTGCAACAACAATAACAGCGAGAGCAACGATAAGAGCTTGGAGGTAATTAAGAAGTACTTGTGAGCGGTTATAAAAGTGGGCGTGGCAATGGGCCTGAGCAGCCATCGGCTGGCCATGGCGCTGGCTCTGACAGTGCTAATTAGCTTCTGGCCGACTGGCAGTCATGGGGCAGCAGCCGTTGACTGTGCCGATTGGCTCAGTCCCAGTGAATGCAGCAATAGCACCGGTAACAACAACAACAACAACAATAACAACAACAAAATTGGCAACAATAGCAGCAACTATGCGGCTGGCAGCACCGCGTTGGACCATTTAAATAGTTCGATGCGGCCAGACAATCTGCTGGAAATGGATTTGGAACAGGACGGAGACAATTGGCCATTGGAGCGTATTGTGTCCATCATTGTGCCGGTATTTTTTGGCATTATTGGCTTCGCCGGACTCCTGGGTAATGCGCTCGTCATATTGGGTAAGTCTCTTTACCACTTAACTGCCTTCGTTCCGTAATTGCAGCTGCTTAAGTCTGAACCATCCATCGTCCTCATCTTTTTATGGCCCAGAGCCAATAAAACCCTCTGAGGTCGTTACATTAGCCAGCCCCGGTTGATAGCCGAATGGCCGTTGACTTTTGCCAAATTATGCGTAATAATTGCAAATATGTATTGTTGGCAAGCCGTTCATTTACCGGCCTTAATATTCCATCCATAAACGTGCCACGCACAGCTTCAGAAAGGCAGCCACTGAGCTAATTGAATTTTTATGTGCCCCAAATGTGTGTGCAACAGCCAAAGTCGGGGCCGAGCCTGTGGCCGAGGCCAGCGCATTGCAACTTTACGTTCCCCACATTCAGTTGGTTGCATTAACAACGTTTATGCAACAGATTTTGTTGCACTCTCCGATTTACGGCCGCATTTTGAGTGCCATTTGATGAGCGAATATGCAAAAGCTTCAGAGACAATGAATTATGCCTTTTGCGAGGCCGATTCCATGGGCCACCGGCTTTAACAGGCAGTACAAGCCATCGACAAGCTATACATTTATGAGCGCATAAAATTGATACGGAGTATCTCCTTGTCAAATACTCGTTATGAGGACTCTATCTTTTGAGGATATTACAAAAAAAATGCATTTTTGAACCATGTTAACGGTCGTCGATTGAGTTTTGCAATAATATATTGCCTGGGAGATACATGGACTATAGTATTAAGAATTTGTAAGGGAATAACCACGACACGAAGGAAGTCAAACTAATACATATTGTTTACCCATTTCACAGTGTAAAACTGATTTTGGGCAAGTTGCACCCGGCTTTAAGGCGCTTGCCGATTTATCTTATATAATTATCGCCTAGAAAGCGTACAAGTCGATATATATGGTATAATATTAATTTAGAAAAAAATATCATAGCTATATAAAAAACATATCATTGTTACAGTCAAATTTTAATACAGTCAAAATTTGAAGTAAAACCTAGTTAAATATTTGTTTAGAAATTATATTTTATTTTTAAATTTAAGCAGCTGCACATATTTTTACTATTAAAGTCCCCCTCAGTAATTGTATATCAAGCAGCTCCAACATACCCTTCCTGTATACATTTACTGGGTATTAAGAAATATAAATTGAGAAAAAAAACATGGGCAGAGCAAATCGGATTTCGTGTCCTGGCTGTTTTGCAGTTGGCGATGCCTCAAGCTACGGAATGGATTATGCCTGTATTGGCCAGGCAGCAGATCAACTGGCAACTGGGAACATGAAAACTGAAAACTCTGACCACGTCTGTGAGCACGCTTGAGTAGCCAATTACAAAATTTATAACACGATTTTCCATGCGCCAGTTACAAATTTGTTGCTGCCCCACAGCTGTTTCTGGCCAACATCATTTGCGACATGTCTCCATCCCTGTGATACTGTGTGTCACAAAGGATGCCAGCTTTATCCGACAAGCCCCAATGCAAATTGAAGTGGCAATGAGTCAATGCAGATGTCTCTTTGTTTTTTTTTTTCTGCCTGTTTTCCCTTTTTCATCCCAAAAATAAAACACAAATTACAAATAAGCCACAAATATTGCTGGTTTCTATCCATCATTTTGTTAGCCGCATTTCGCTTTTCGTGGCTACATTTCATTTTTTTTTTCTGGCCCAATATTGGTGTTGACAGATGTCACAATTTAGTGGTTTGCTGTTGGTGTTGTCATCCAATATGTCCCATTTGGCACATAGATGCTGACGTAAGAAACCAAGAAACTGTTCATTTAAATGGATTATATTGATATTTTATGTATTATTATTTATGTCATTCTATTGCTTTTCTTCAATATTACAATTATTAAAATGACATTAGAACTTCGCTTGTACTTGTTAGCTTTTATAAATTGCCTGTCACATTGCCCATTTCCAAAAATACTTATAAAAATTTTGCATTTTCGGACTGACAGTAAAGTAAATTCGATGGTTATTATTAATTGATTATTATTAATTTGGTTAAATTACAGGCATATTTGATATGGAATAAATGCGATTGTAGAACGTGACGCGCTTCATTTTAATCATGTCAATTATAATGTTATTTAACTAAGGTTAACTGCAATAAAAAGTTAAGCCAATTGATTTTAAAGTTGTGCAGCTGCCACGAAGAAGATTAAAAACCATAACTTGTGAGCTTAAATTATTATGAAAGATTTAACTTCCACACAGACTCGCCTTTTACATATAATTCCATAACTTCAGCTCACAAATACCCTAACACCAATAGACACTGCCGGGACGCAGCACATTAAAGTCTGTTAATTTGCCATAAAATGCAGAACATAGACATCCATTTAAGGCTTGAAGATACGAGTCAAAAGCAGACACTGAGGTTGATACTGATGCAGCTGCTTGCTTGGCTGGCACTTTGACAAATTGTCCTTCCATAAGCCATAAATACACTTGCACCCACTTCCCTACCAGCCAAATCTCTTTTGTTTAAACACCCACCCAATGGCGATTACGTTGCCCAGGGATGACGAGCGGCAAGTGTAGGCAGAGGCGGTGCTGGCAAGCGAGTCTAATTTTGCTCATAATTTGCAATAAAACTCACACGTTCATTTACAAATCATTTATCAAAATAACGCCCAGTCCTGACAAAGTGGCATTTACCCAGCAAGGCCAAAAGAATGGAGCAGGAGCCACAGAGCAAGCTGTATGAAGTATGTAAAGGGGTCGGGAACGGCTGGGTAACAGATGCCTGGCAACAGAAAAGCTCGCAAGCCTTTGAATATAACTTTTAACTTTGACGCCTACAGTAGGAAAAGGAAAAATTAAAAAAGAAACTCTGCTCTAGTCATGAATCATCGCTAAGACGATACTCTGTAGCCAGGTCTAAGGTAACCTAATAGATCTTCATACGCACTTACATTGGAAATCTCCTCTAAGGATACACGGTTACTAATGACGTCTTTGATTGCCATGCCATGAGCATATCTGTCGCGCTTAGTTTATTGACATTTGATAGACCACGTTTAGGATATGTCATGCACAGCTTCTTGTGCTCTATATTCAAATGTTTGTAAGGACAGTGTGGCGCTGGGTACATGGTGTCTCCTAGTCGGGCATGCCGAAATGGGGAATGTTTCTTATTGCAACTTGCTAAGTGCAAATGAAAGCATTTTGCATAACGACTATTCTTTATACGGTTTTTATAAAATTAAAAAAATTCAGAGTCAACTAATTTGTATAATAATGAATCTTTTCAACGCGGCTTAACCAGAAGCTAATGGGGGTCTGAATTGACAGTTCGATTTCGAAATGGAACTGGAGTTAAGTATATATAAGTATTATTTATAGAAAAGTAATCAGTAACCTAACAAATTTGAAGACTTAAGCACTTTGATTCCAATTTGAGAATATGGGTGCGATCAAATTGGGTTTTCATTACTCATCCTGTTCTTAATGCCATGGAAAATCAGCGTACACTCAGAAAACATATTTTATTAAAAAACGTATTATAAAGTGAATTTTATTCAACTTGTTTGTAGGGATTCGTTTTAATTGTTGTTGACCCGGCAAAAGCCCCTTTATTTTCAATCTTACCCATCAATATAAGGAAGATAATAAATTATTTATGCCACAAAAAGTATACATTTTCCCCATAGTGCTGTGGCATGGATGTTTTTTTATTATCAGCTGCTGCCTTTCACTGGATGGCATTTATTTTTAGCTTCAGTTACTTTGCTGTTATTTTACTGAAACGACAATGCAACAGCAGCGCAGCATGTGACACCTTGACGCAATCAACCACACCCACACACCCACACACCCACACACCCACAGACCCACAGACACACGAACACTTATGCAGGTGTGGCTGCAAAGGTGGCGACTTGAGCCAAGGTTGCAAAAACTGCATGGAAAACGACTTTGCTGTTGAGATTTTCTCTGCTTGTCCACGATAGAGCAGCTAGGGCCCACACACACAGCCATGCACAAGTGTGCACACACCCACACACACACACACCTGCTGTGGAATGCCATGGCGTTCAAGTGTCACCTTGCATCAGGTTGCTTTCAGGCCGAGTTGCACGGCACCCATGGTTTTTGGGTCGAGCTAAAAACAGTATTTATAAAAGTTATTGTTCTTATTGTTCTTGTTTGTGTGTGTGTGTGTGCGTGTGTGAGTATGTATAGCAGACACCGCACATTTAAATAAGCATCATTGAGTACCATCGATTGTTGTTGGCTTATTTGTCGCCACGTGCAACTGAACAGCAACAACATTTCCTATTTTTGGGGCAATGTTCAGCTTTTAATGCTACGTTTTTAATTTTAAATATAGTTAAATTGCAATCTTGTTGTACCCAATAAAGCAAAAAAAAAGTTATTTACTCTCAAAATGATTTTGCTTGTGCAAATATCACAAGCTTGCATAAATGCATATAAAAAAATATATTGAGGAATCATCGACTTGTAGCTTGTAACAAGTCCAGGCTTTTATCTCTATGCAGAAAAAATAAATATTTATGGGTTTGCTTCACAAATTTTGAACTCTCATAAAATCAAAACTAAAAATCTATGTTTACTTAGGTTTCAATCGAAAAGTGATTGCTTGATGCAGCCAATAATCAAGGTGGGTCTTGTTAACTGACTTATAATTATACCCTAAGCAGTGTATGGCGCAGTCGGGTATAATCTACTGCAGGGCTCTCATCTCTTTAAATATGCCATTTCGTTGCTAAAATTATTTACCGCGGATGATTAAAATGTCCTCTTCCCCCTTTAAATTACGATTTTCATTAGCGTAATAGCTTTCTTATCTGTTATCAAAGGGAAATGACTCGTTTTTTGCGACACTTCGCGGGAGTATAGGAAACAAGATAAGTAGAAGCCGCTTGGATTTTTTTTTAATTTAATGCAAGTCTTTTGTAAGAAGGGTATAAATGATTCCCCAAAAAAGCTTATCACACGTATAATTGTTGCATATAAAAAGAGGAATTGGAAAGAATCGTTTTCTAAGCTGAGAATAATTACATTGACAAACATTTACCAATCATTCTATATTTTTAATACTTAACATATTTATATTCATTGTAATAACTAGTTGCTCCTGTGTTTGGTTCGAATACAAAAATGATGGGCTCGAACGATATTTTTTATGTCAGCTATATGATATAGTTATTCAACTCGATACTAACATACGAGCTAACCCCAAGCTTAAGAGAGGTTACAGACAATTGTAAAATTTTAATATAAATAAGAAATAATTCATATACGCCCCAATAAATATATGTATTTTGCAATACAAAACCAAAACAATTTCAACTAATTTTAATTTCAAAAAAAATAAAAGCGCTTTCTTTTTCCCAACAGGTATTTCTGAGATTTCCATTCCATATAGAAAATATAATATATAATCACGGCTGTCAAACATAGAAAAATGAGTATTGTTCTTGTAATATGTTTATCCAGATTGTTGAGTTGAGTGAGCATTTTATCTCTGGGTTTCATAGTGTTCAAATGCCTCACCATCAGAACGTGTATTATGGTATCCGGGTGGAACTCGCCTCTGGCGCTCAGAAATGTATACAGATGTAGCATGTCCACAATGGATGGTTGATCAGTCAGATCAATTTCCATACGTCGACCGAGCATAGGCTCAAAGAAATGGGCACTTGTAACCGTTGGAATATATATAGGAATCTCAATTGCCCGTCTCCAATTAATTTTCATTTTGATTTCGCTTCCATATTGCCCCTCGGCAGACTTGAGTAACTCTCTTAAATCAAACATTTCCTCAAAGTTGAATATTCTGCCAGAATCAAATATGGCATAAAGATTGAACATATATGACATCTTAGTTACATCTTCTGGCTGATATATTTTATCTGAGTTAAAAACTTGTTTTGTTTCGCATATTTTCTCTGGGGATAATTTTTCATTAGGGTCAATAACGTCTCTTGAGCCATAAACTTCTTCTGATTCATGTTCCTCTGAGCCATATACTCCACATATATGCTCAGAAGAATATGATTCTTCTGAGTCACAACTTTCATCAGAATCAAATATTTCTTTTATAGTTATTGGTAATGTGAACTCGGACGTATCGCTCATCGCAGCTTGACTGAACATGCCCTCATTGCTATCACTTCCTTTTCCGCGAGGCACTCTCCAATATATTGGTAGATCACTTTCTAGTTGATACTCAATCTTCTCTCTATTCTTAATATACACAAAATTATTGCCTTCATCAAATCCATCAGTAAGCTCATTACTGTCTTCTTCTTCTTTACCACACTTATCAGAACTATCAGAGTCATCAGACCTATCATTGTCATCATTATTATGGTCATAAGACCTATTATTGTCATTAGACTTGTCATACTCATCAGACCCATCATACATATCAGTCCTAAAAAAATCATTAGAACCATCATACTCATAAGACCAATCATGCTCATTAGACCTATAATACGCATCAGACCTATTATACTCTTCAGACATATCATACTCATCGTACTCAGAAGTGTTCTCATTTGCATCACTGCTACTTTGTTTAATATCGTTAGCAAGCGTTTCATACGTCGCATAGTCCATATGCTCATTTTTCCTACAGAACTCCTTGTATTCACGATATTCATCTTTTATACTATTAATAAGCCCCCTCTTCTTGTAATACTTTCTGTAATGATTATAGTCACCAAAATGATATCCCTCCTCGTTTTGAGTTATATGCACACCACAACCCTGCTCATTATACTCTCTTCTGTCAGTATACCGATCGTAACTATTCTCAATATTGCCTTCATTCTCAATGGTTACACTAGACGAGCTACTTTTTGTTAGCACAGTACGCAGGGCATTAAAAGGATTATCTGGATCGTAGAGCACAACTTGATAGTCCTTTGACTCGCCACTGTACTCACTATTCTCTATTTCTTCAATAGATAATGACTCTACTGGATTGTAGAGGTTAGCTTGACGCTCTACACTATTCTCACTGCACTCTCTCACCCAATATATTATGTGTCCATCTCTATAGAGATACTCAACTTTTTGGCCTACTCTAGTGTACACAATATGTTCGCCATTCTCATTATATTGACTTCTGTCGCCATAATCACTTAACGTAACATAACCTGTTCTTGTTAAAAACTTACTGTTCTTACTATTCTCGCTATTTCCCTCATTGCTCTCACTGCGCCGACTGCAATCACTTCTCGCACTAATTTCACTTACCTCACTGAACACAATGCACTCGCTATTTTCACTTTCTGCGCTATATTCACATCGCTCACTATAATCAGTAGACCCACTTTTCGCACTGCTGTCACTCAACCCACTGCTCTCACTCCTAGCGCTTCCTTCACTATTCTCACTTTTTTTTACCAGGTCAGTCCTCATTTCGCTATTCGTATAATCCTCACTATTTTCAGAATGCTGATATCTCTCGTTGTTCTCTGTCATTTCACTATACTGATTTATTTTACTATAGAAGCTGATCTCACTAAATTTACTTCTCAAATGTCTCTTACGTCTTTCACTTTCCTCACTGCTCTCACTGCTGTCGGTAATTTCCCTACTACTTTTCTCACTGCCCTCACTTCCTTCGCTACCATCGTTCTCCATTATTGTGCTCAGCCGGTAAACGTAAACTTCCCGCAATTGGCGTTGGAATATGATCTGATTTTGGCATTCTGTATACTCGACTGTCCCATTCTTGCCATTTAGTTCCATCTGTTTCATCTCCTTTACGGCCATAAAATATTCATGAGGTTTAATATATTTCCGTACTTTACCGACCAAATTGGATGTTATGCTTATGACACTGTTCAGCGCCACGATATTCCCTTGCTGGTTATAAACAGCGACATCTTTAGATAGTGTTGCTGACATTTTTAATCGAATTTACAAAAATATATATGTGACTCAATGAAAATTATATAAGGTTTGGAAAAGATTTGTGTGCAAGCTAAGCTCAGACAAGAAATACACAGAAATCAGGGCATAGTTCGTTTCTCAGATTTTTTTTCTCATGTTTCCTTTTCAGCTTATTAGGTCGAAACAATTTGAAATTTTTAAGATATGTGTTTTATATTTTTTCAATTGGTTTAATTTATGAGCCCATATATAAATTCGAAAATAAATGATATCAATTAACAGCAGAAAACAGTTCTGTATTGATTTAACATATATGCTTACATATATATTACTATATATATTTAACAGAAGAAAGAAGTTTAAACCTGCGGACTAGAAACACCGAGTATTTTTAATTGACAGAGCAACCAATTAATATAATACTTTTAATCGAAGCAAGAAGATCTGTAAATATTATTTAGATCAGTGCCGCCTCCATCTGACTTGAGGAACTTTCTTTTCACTGTTACTTGAATTCATGAGAATCGCATAATAAGGCAATATATTAAAAAATTAATACATTTCAATAAACAGCATAGCAGGATTGATCTTAAAAACGCATGTCAACTTATACACATATCTACATACACTAATGCATACAGATAGAGCTGCATGCATACAAACATACGCTCGTAATGTGATGTAATGGATAATGTGAAGCACGTAGTCAATGAATTTAAGCACAATAGTTTTAACCAACAGTTTTCCCGAACGTATTTATTAATTTAAAAAAAAGTTTTGCATTTCAGATGATAACTTGCATCAAGTAAGAAGCCTAAAATACACCATTAAGCTAGACCATTCAACATTCAATCGACATTTGAGAACCTGCCGCCTCACTTGTCAATTGATTTAAGCTGCAATTGCTCATGCAAACGCGCACGCACACACAGTTTCACGTGTACACACATGTAGTCCTGCTGAAAAGAATAAATATGCAGAGGCGCAAAAAAGTGTGCTATGAAAAATATTTAAGCAGCATATGGCATTTGTTTATATGTGTATATGAGTTGTGGGCATGTGTGCATATATGTTTCGGCTGGCGTTGTGCAAATTTACACAAATCCACAGGGCGGTACACAATTTTATTTCACTGTGTTGCTAGTGATAAAATTTATAACCAGAAATGAGCACAGCGCCGAAAAGCAGGCGCACACGTGTGCCAAACAATGCCCATGTGGGCAGCACACTCGCAGACAGACACACACTTACACACACACACACAATGGTCTGGGAATCGTGGGTAAGCGTGTCCTCCAGCTACCCCCTAGCGTCCACCTTACGTCTTTCTCTTGACATTCGTCATATTTATGCTTTTTTATGGGCTATGTACAATTTTATTGTTTTACTTTTCAATGCAATGTCTGATGGCTGGCGACACACCACACCACAACACCACAACACACACACACACAAACACGCCTTGATAATCAAAGTGGCAGTGAATATCAGTGCTTCATCCAGCTGCACAACAGAGTTGAGAGCTCTAAAAGAGCTAAACAATGCGAATAACTGATAAGGGAATTGTCCTGTGTTTGTCTATGTTCTCAAAAAGGTTTTACACCTTTCGCATAATCTCGTTCAGTATTCAGCCTCAAACTAAATACAATGTTGAATGAAGTTCATAATGGTTCATAAAATTTCAGGACCGTAAAACCGTAAATATAACTATAGAGACTGAAAACGATCGCTCGCTTTGATAGTTGTAAACGTTATTTTACAAAAATCTTGCATGAGGCTTAAAAACGTGCTAGGCTTCACAAAGCTTTAATTTGGCAAATTAGAAGCGAATGTGTCTTTCAGACTCACTTGTTTTACTTGCTGACTCCTTGTGCGCTTTGGCAGCCGTACGTACACAAAAGCAAACACATTCTACTCACACAGATATATATATATTCTAGCCATGCATGTGCCACGACCTTACACCCTTCGGCGCAGCTTTTCTGAAGACATGAGCTCTGATGGTCATATGGCTGCCAATGTGCCATTGTGTCAGCTATAGCTAGGTGTTGGATAGTTCTAAAAAGGGCAATGGATTCAATATGAACGCATGCCTTGCCCCAGGCTACGTCCACAGCTGCGCCATCAACAATCTAGCAGGACTTCTGAAAAATGTTCTGGGCAGCAGCAATGGCTTATGCTCGGCAAAATTCACATAAAAGTACTTTACGACTGTGTCGAAGGCAATGGGCATAAAAAATAATTAAGTGGGACCAACATAATATTAGAAATTAAACTATATTATAATAGAAAGCACAGCTCTAAGCTATAAAGGTAACTGCGTTATTACAGGTGGTAAGTTGTAACACATATGAAATAAATATTAGCAAAGATCTATGAGTTAGAAGCCGATCGTCGTTTACCACGATTTTCCCAAGCTATTTTGCTTTACTACCCAAAACATATTCCATTAATCTAAGAACCAAATATTGGAGACAACGCTTTCCGCCATTTTAGTTCTATGGTATGAAACTTACGTCCGATCTGTGGCCCCTATTTGCCACACAGGAGGGGTAAATTGCCCAAAAACTACGAAACAACTCTTAAATTAATTTGAACGAAAAACTTTGAAAATAAGTTTGGGCTTATCACCAATTGGTCAGTCAGTCATGACAAATAGTCTTAATCTAAACAATGTAAAGAAAATAAATGAATCGGTTCGATATGTTTAACTACCGACAATTTCATGAAAAATTCTTTTATTTTGGACTTGCGAGCTGCAAGTTTACATATTCTTTGCTTTTTTTTGCTTTTTATTGATTTTATTTATTATATTCTTTCATATTTCCTTGTGCTGAGAATGCCTCAGGAAATTCGGCATGTATCTTAATATGTGTATAATAGTAATGATGATGATAATGACTTGGATACGGATGTAAGAAACAAAGATAGCAGTTACCATTATTTGGGTCTTTGTTGCGGGTGAAACAAAGAAAGGTCTCCCAAGCAGACAAAGAGGGACAGAGCGAGAGAGATAAAAAAAATGATTTTCTTTTTCTAATTCAAGTGTCAGCACAATAGTTTAAAAAAATAACATACTTTTAAGTTGTTTTTTTTCCGCACTTGTAGGCTTGTGTAGCAAAACAAATACCTGTGAAGAAATGACAAAAAACCCGTCAAGTGTAATTCACATAAAGTACAATCAAGCAACCCAAACAAAGTTTTAAGGAACAAAAAAAAACCTTTCTTTATGCAGATTTGAGTTTATTAGAACTTGATTGATACGTGGGCGAGTACCCAGCAACTTATTTAAAGCTTCTGCTGCCCTCTCAATCGGACCTACCCATCTGATGTTTATTTGTTTAGGTTGTGTTGTGTGATAGCCGGCGGCAGATATTGACCAAATATTCAACGGAACAGTTCGATATTGCCCCATAGTCACTGACAACAACTCAGACAGATATCTATTAAATCGAGCAGTCGGCCGTGTGGGAAGCAAAACTTGTGTTTCATCTTTGGTTGGGCTGTTTGCATATCCGTCGTATTATGTGCAACCGGAAGTCCATGTAGCATAGACAGAGACACACACAGGCACAGGGCAGGATGTGGTCGCTCATAAGAAACATGCACAAAATTTACGAAAATTTAAATTAATCGTCCTGACTTTGCTGAGCAGTGGGTCCAGTACATATGTGTCCGGCATTGTTTGGCCGTCAAACAAAAGGTCCTTGCTATTATCTACCAGCGTTTAAGCATGACATATGGACATGTATCTGTTACTATAGCTATGTAGGTGTGTGCGAGTGACTGCGCCTTGAGCTTCGAGCGTAATTATTTATGCATTTGGCAGACATGGCTTAGCCTAGTTCTGGCTAACACACTTCAATTGCCTCATAAAGCAATGCCAGAGACAGCTGCCAACAACAATTAGACAGCTCTGTCACAATGCCATAGTTAAATTTTAATTGAATTTAATTTATGTCTCATTTAGATGTGCCATTCCGAATGAATGCAGAGCTGGTCTTTATGTGCTGCCCATGAAAATATATTTAAAGCTCATTTTCTCACTGATTTTAAACATGACTTAATTGCTCGAGTCTTCATAATAGTAAAAACTCAATAACATAAGCTGAAAATAAACTGTAGGACTTAAACTACAGGAAATAAAAAGCAAGAAATTATTAAAATTATTTTAAAGCAAATTGTCCGTTGCGACCAATTATATTAAAGATTAATGTGCCACTGATTTTAATAACTAATTATGTTAAAGCTTGCATAAAGTATTTTTTTATGCTTCTTAAAACCGTAACCGATCGCATTTAATGAGCTCTACTTTAATTCTTCTCGAAATCAGCTACAGGCATGGTCCAAAATGTTGGAAGTCGACTACTGATGTCCTTCTCAAAGGATCGAGCAAATAAAATGCGGTCCATCCAGCTTTTACCCCAGAGTTAAAAATTAGACCACCTTATTTATCAACAGCTGTTATTCAATATAAAGAGAATTTCGCAGTCGATTGCAGCCAAATGCAACATTCAGACTTGTTCTTACCCAATTTATTAAGGCAGTTAAGGACCCAAAGCTTTACAGATTTTAATTGTAGAACAGTATTTTGGGCAAGAGGAAATTGCGATTTGCAGTCAATTGCGTAAGCTTTCAGCTGTCTGCAATATTTATGACGGCCTTAAATCCCGCTTGAAGCTGACTTTTATGAGCCTTGATAGCTTTACAGATTCCACAGCTAGAATGACATAATATACCCGAAACACATTGAAACTGGGTAAAGAAGAGTATCATATTTTTGGGCAAATGTATGCAACTGTCAGAAGTAAGCATCTCCGACCCTTTAAATTGTATATATATTAGATCAGACGATGAGCTGAGTCTATTTTAGCTATGTCAGCCTGTCCGTCAGCATATGGTATGCATCTGGCAGAATTAGAATTTTCAAGATACGAATTTGCGCCTTGGTATATAGATAATCGTCTATATCATAAGTTATAAGTTAGCCAAAAATGCATTTATCCCATTATCGAGGTAAGCAAAGAAGAAGCATAAGGCAGCTAAAATGTGTGTGGTGGCGGCTTGGAGCTGAGTGGAGCACATCGCCTAGTCGACCACTTTCGACAAGAGCATTCCATGTTGTTCATATATAACTTCAAGGATTATAGCATTGGTGTGAATATATGGATATAGCTTTAGCTCTCTCGTTTCAGTTTTACAAAACAACAACGACAACAATTAAGTGTTGCACGCACTTGAAATGCATCAATATTTTGCCTAATGTATGATATTAAAGTAACATAAAAGAAAATTTATATGGCAAGCTGTAAATATGGCCCTGCCGACATCCGTTGGGGCCTCTGTATACAACACAGACACACTCACACACACACACACATGCTTGAGCGACGCCTGATTATTTGTTTATTGTGTGAGTGTGTGTGTGTGTGTGTGTGTGTGTGTAACGTGGCATTAAATAACAGCGTTTTTTGCGCTTGAAGAACTTTTGCAGCTTTGCTTTTTTCCCCTATTCTATTTCTATTATATATACATATATATATTTTTTTCTCAGCCGCCTGCGCCATAAATTATGCTACACTTTATTATTTTGTAAAGCAAGCAACATAAAACTTTACCTTCAGCTCAGCGTCAGTTAATGGTCCAGCATACTCATACTTAGATACTTTTAACCTGACCCTTTTTTTGCGCCGTAAAATATCAGTCATAATGGCTTACTTGTTATCGGCAACAGTAGCAGCCTGTGCGAGTGTGTGTTTGTGTGTGTACACGTATTAATTGGTACTGCCTGGAAATGACTGACAGCTAGCCAGAAGCGAAACTCAACAGAAAAATATTAAAACTTTTTGTGGCCAGCGGGAACTATGATGAATTTATCACTGTATTTATTACGAAATTTGCAACCCAGCACGGATTCGGAAAACTATATGGTAGACATAACCATGGTAATTGATATAGTCATGTCCCGATGCCCGTCTGTCTCTCTGTCTCTCTGTTTCTATTCAATATTTGTATCCCCTTTCAAAATCTATATAAAATATGGTGTGTTCAGTTTTTCTTGCTGCAGGCGACATGCTTAATTTCCATGGGAACAATCGGCGTTTTTTTATTTTAGTTTGCTATGTCTTATATAATTAGACAAATTATATGCTACATGACAGCTTCAACTAGTTATACTTAGAATCTATATGTATTAAAGGGGGTACTATATTGCTGTGGCACACGAGTCTGAGATTACATTTAAACGCGCAATATATTTTTAGAAAAAACTACGCAAATGTGTTATATCATAAAGGAATCCTCCTGCAGAAATACCAGGCAGCACAAGAGATTTAACTGATTCTCTAATGCTGCGCTCCTCTCATTTAACCATATGCTGCCCAATAGACATTTGTATATGCTTGAAGTGACTAAGAACAAAGTAATTAATTAATTATGTGCACTAGTTCAAGCTGCTATCTTCTGCATCACTTCTGTCACAGCAAGTTGCCAGATCTTGGCTCGTAAGTATAAAAGTATGGAAGTTGAGTTTAGGTATATGTGTATGTATTTGGTTAACAGTTTCAATTGATTGGTTTAGGTTTTGGTTCCTGAGCCAAGTTTCCCAACTTCCCAAGCTCCGATTTTGGCTTAAACTTAGGCTGGCCATTTATTTTCAAGATTCCAATGAAACGGTTCAATATATAATTTACATATGTCTGTTTGACTAAATGTATTGCGAGCAGTACATATTATACACATGTGGCATTGGCTTGTAGCCTTAGTTTGCGAATTCATCAGAATACAGTGTCCGAAACAGCATTGAAATACATATTTAATACGAGCTCAATGGAGAATTAGAGTATGTGCAGGTCCTTACTTTGAATTTGTATTCATAAATAAGTCATTGATCAATTCAATTTAACAAATACCAGGAAAATTTTGAAATTCTATTTATAGCCAGTTGGCATCATTAAGGTTAGATTATTTTGGAGGCTTTTGGTTACCAATTGTTGATTGGAATTTTTGTAGAACACAATATTATTAAGCAAACTAAAATGAAAAGCTTTAAGCGGAATTTGCGGAATACTCACAAAATGCACAGAGTTTACATTTCATTCATTAGGTTTATTTAATCAATTTTTTTCGAGGGTGCTCTTGACCAAATCAATCGAAAAAATACATGAGGTCTGAAACCAACCAAAATAGTTGCTGTCACCGAGAATTGGACTTGGGTTAGAAGAGATTTCTGTGTCACCCCTGAATATGACGATGAAAAAAAATGGCTACTAAACTCAGAAGGTGGATATCAGAGCATGCTCCTCACTAGGCATGACGATTACACATGTTTTAGTACAAGAAGCTCTTCACAAAATTCTGATTCTATAATATGTTGTTATGTTAGACAGTCAGATTACAATGATATTATTAAATAATGTCCTATATATGTTGATTTATCTTTTGAAACGTTCTTTTAACTCTGTGAAACAAATTCCGAACTGCACAATCATTTTTCAACTATCTTAAATGATATTACGCTACCAAATTTGAGAAGCAACTTTCTGTAACAATAATGTAAGAAAATTTGAAAAAAGCAACACCTGCAAAGTGGCAAGCATTCAAAATGAGTATTACATATGCTTACCCACACAATAATAACGAATAGTAATACCAAAGAAAAAAAAATAGCTCATGTGGCACACGCGGCCATTTGGCCCCAAGACAAACCAAGGCAACTTATATTTATTGTTCAAATTTTGTGACTTCTATGTTGCTTTTATTGCCACTTTTTGCTGTTTGCTGTTGCTGTTGCTGTCATTTTTTATTTATTTTTTCCCCACTCCCACCTCCTGCCGCTCGACATCCTGTGCTAAATATGTTTCAAAGGAAATTGATTTGCGGCAGCAGCAACACGAACAACGGCAGCAAACAACAAACAACAAGTCAAACATCAGCAACAAATACGTACATATAACAAGTAAATGTTCTCGCTTCGAGAGTGCACGACTTTGAGTTACCTTGTAGTAAATGCCGCCGTCACATCCGTAAGCCTGATAATACAAGAATTTCAAACAAGCGGCGGATGAATCATGAATTTCATGATAGAACTCAATCAGATAGGAATTCCATATGTACAGATGGGAACAATCAATTGATTGGAATAAGCAAAGTATAGAAGATGGGTGCAATATCTGGAGTTGTGTCTTCTTCTCTGCCTTAAGGAAACGCTGTACAACCTTCAGATCCATCATCAACAATAGGCTTTAGTCTAAAGTTAGTAAGGGGTATTTGAGGCGCATGTCAAAGGGCTTTCACAGTTACCGAATTCGTGATTTCTGGCCCTTTCACTCACTGAGGAGGCTGCACTTAATTATAGAGTAGTACTGCGAAACATCGATAACCACCGATAGAAACATTTTTCAATTGTGTACTTTTTTTTTGCCAACACTGAAATTTTTAGACCTACTGTTGCACATCTTAGGCCACTAACGAAATCAAAAAGAAGAGATTCTATTTCATCGTTCCATGGTATATATCTTATAGGCCACCTGAAACGAGCGCGCCTTGAAACTATCAATAGAACAGCTCTGCCATTATGTCGACTATTCATTGCGACTTCTAGGTATATAATAATTCTTGTGTATTGTATTCTTGTGACAAGCAACTACAGGGTATAAGCCGCTTCATTTTCTATATGTAGCTTCGCATGGCGAAAATTTCCTTTTACCAAAAATTGCGCGCCACGCTGCACTTTTAGTGACCTACAGTCCCTGCAGACACACACACACACACACACGCAAACATAGACACACACCATGGTTTGCTATTTTGTTGGCAGCGTGCCCCATCAATCCATTGAAGCGTTCAAATCGTGCATGTCCCCCCCTCCCATTCTTGCACGCGACTAGAGGCAACTTTTGTTGTGACAGTGACAATACAACTCAACCGCCCCCAACCAACCAGCGCACCCCATCACCCACCCCCCCCTGAAAGCTCTATAGAATTCACACGCTGCGCTACTTTTCAACAGAGAAACATAAATTGTTTGGCTAATTGCAAGTGGCTTTCGTCTGTCGCCGCTGCCGCTCAAGCAAATTGTGGAGCAACAACAGCCACAAAGGAGCAGCGAGGAGCAAAGGAAGAGCAACAACAAAGAAGTTAACAAGGACCTGCTTGGAAACAATACGGGAGCCTGCTCCAGCTCCAGGTCCAGCTACAGTCGCTTTGAGTTTCATCTTTCTGCGCGTAATTGGCAGGAAAACTTGGGCGTTGGGAGGCGAAGATACAGTTCTTCCAGCCAAGAAAGTTGTCTGGGGTCACAGATCAGCTCAGAATTGGCTTGTGTCGCTGCAGAGAGTGTTGCCTTCTGTACAGCTATTAAAAAGCAAGTAAAAATAGTTGTGAGATATTTAATATTATGTTGTTTAAAGTTCGAGCTGAGATAAGAAAGTTCAAGAGGAACAGCTGCTGATTGGCCCATAAAAAATGAGACATATTATCCCATTCAAATTATCCACAAGCTAGAACCCAAACTCAGATCTGTTTGTGTTATCTAATAGATTACGATTATCTAGCATAAGGTGCAGCAAAACTATCGAATATTTTGTTAGTTAAGTGTTGAGGCAATACAAAGGATCGAAATCGACAATAACAATAAATCGCATTTCCAAACGATTATTTCTGTAGGATCTATAAAGTGAAAATATATGATATGTATTGGTTAAGATATCTTGAAAAACAGAAAAGTTTTCCATACAATACGAGTTAGTAAAATATTGCTAATAGTAAAACTGGTAAATCACAAATTTGGTAAAGTTTTAAGTTTTTGCCATGGTTTAAAAATACTATAAAAATGTATTGAGATTCAAATATTATTGCTTAAAAATATAAAAGAGCATTTGCTTCGTCGTTTTTATCTGTCCAGCTTTTCATGAAATATAATATCCAAATTAATTGTATAATGGACTCATTTAATAGTCCAATCAATTATAATGTTATATTCTGTGTGTTTTGCCTTTGGATATTTGGATATGATTTTAGGCTTTGATTTACTATTTTCCACACAATTTACTAATTTGACCAGCATATTTGTATGTTTTGATAGATTTCTCAATATTTTCATATTAATATTTTATTGCAAATGCGAATACATATTTAATGACTGAGCTTACAGTTGATTTGCCTAACTAAGCGAGCATATAGTATAGATGATTTGCCTTACTAAGCACCTGCTCTGCGTAGCTGACATTTATCGAAAGACGCAAAATTTACCATTTTGAATGGCAGCAAAACTTATATTTATAACAAAACTTTCTAAGCCAGCTTAACATTTAAATTGATTTGATTTTTATCCACAGACAAAGAGTGAACTTTTATTAAACCTATAGCCACACAGCACAATGGAAGTTCCATGGTAATTTGACGTAGAGCTTAGGAATTTCTCAACTTGTGAGCAAGGCAATTTTCTGACTTGGTCTATTGGGAATTTGAAGTTTAATGCAAATATAATTAAAGGGTCTGCATTCATGGGAATGCAAACAATGGAGGTGCTAATTGCTAAACACATATTAATATATAACAACCCAAAGTATTATAATAATAGCAAATAAAGGAAGCCAATCAGAGCTGAAACAAAATAACCTAATATCATAATGAAAGAGGCTTACGGGCTATGCAAACAAAGAACCCGATGCTGATATTCTGCAAAAAGGCCGTTAGCTCTAATGTGCAGAACATGAAATACCCTTTATAACATTGATGTTATTGATTTCCCTTTAAATATTGCTTTTGCTTCGGAGGCAAATAAACAGATATCAGATGTGCGGGCTTTTTCTAAATATATAAAAAAAAATATAAATATATATACATATATATCTTCTGGTCAAAGTGAATCAAAGTCCAAAATACCTCACTTAATATATGTAAATCCTCAGCTAGGGTATCATAATATTATCGAAGTAATAATTAATCCTATACATATTGGAACATGGAAATACCAAATATCAAACTAATGAACTTTTCACCTCTACCCCCCCACACACACACACACCCAACATTGTTTCATTATTTCTCTCTGCATACATTTCCCTACATGTCGTTTAGTGGTTGTCGTTAACCAACAAATGCGCTCGACCACAAACCTATTGATTATAAACCTGGCCGTCTCGGACATACTCTTCGTCATCTTCTGCGTGCCGTTCACGGCCACCGACTATGTGCTGCCGGAGTGGCCATTTGGCAATTTGTGGTGCAAATTCGTGCAGTACATGATTGTGGTCACATGCCACTGCAGGTGAGTTTGCTGAAAGCTTAATATGGCCAGTGTAACATCGTGCTGCGTTACAGTGTCTACACCCTCGTTCTGATGTCCTTCGATCGCTTCCTGGCCGTCGTGCATCCCGTCACAAGCATGTCCCTCCGCACCGAACGCAACGCCACTCTGTAAGTAACAACATTCTACACTAGTTCTGATAGTGCCTGTAATTACGTCAATTAGTTCGTGTTTGGCCAATGGCTTAGTTTGGGCCCCAAGTTGGCTCGAGTTGCTTTCGGTGCTCTTTGGCTTAGCACACGGCCGTAGTTTACTATGGTGTATACCTATCATTTTTGCACATTTTGTTGGGCATATGTGCTTTCCAAATAATAAATCTTCATATCGAAACTGAGATTCGAGTCAACTTAATCCACAAAAGAACACACATTTGAATGTATTTGATAGATATATGAGGGTGAGCTTAAGCACTTATACTTGAACTACGAGGAATATTCAACGATTGGATTAATTTTTTTTTTTTAATTAATTTTAACTTGACATTTTTTTATCTTCGGTAAAATTTAAATTGACTTTTCAATATCTCTAGCAAATAGACTTTAATTTTATTAATATTATTTTTATTTGTATTATTCTTGAAATTATTATTTATTTAATTACTAAAATTTCTTTTATGCTACTCTTCATTTTGTACAATAATTATATTTTTTTATATATTAATATTTTGTATTATTGTATGTTTAACTATTAATTAGCGCTGTATGCCAAAAGTATACTCTTTTCATGTGTAATATTTTCCAGTTAGATTAAGCGCCAGGTTAATAAACAGCTTCGATAAACATGTCAGAATAAAATCGAATTTATTGACATTTAATTGAATTAAAAAATTAAATTAAAGTGCTTGCTAAGCTTGACAGGAATATGCAAATAAAAAACAGACATTCAAATGGCTGCCAATTATCTAAACCATTTGATTTTCTTTTTTCTGCTGGTTTTTTGTTTATTTTTTTATTATTATTTTTTGCACGCAGCGCCATTATGTGCGCCTGGATAACAATTGTGACGACTGCTATACCCGTAGCCCTGGCCCACTCGGTACGGATCTATCAGTATCATGGACGTGCTGGCACCGCCTGCGTTTTCTCCACCGAGGAGGAGGTCTGGAGCCTGGTTGGCTTTCAGGTAAGTCAAGCAATTGATTGCACGCTTTGTGGCCTCTAATCTGGGTGCGGCTCCCACTACGTTGCGCTAACACCCCGCCTTCACTCCGTCGCTCGAGCCTGTCCCGCTCTTTGATTAATGTGTGAGCATTATTCATGCCTCGCCGCCAAATTTGTCACTAGCTCGCGGCTCTACACACGGAAATTGCGTGAAATTGCAGAATGGCGACATAAGTGACGTCTACTCCAAAAGCACACACAATTTCCATACAATACATCGTGTATACATGCATATATATTGCTTATTGTTGGCGTAAACTCATATTTTCCAGTGCTTGAAAGTAGCTTGCAATATATTTGCTACTTACCACACTCACTGCATCCACAAACACACACGCACACACACACAGTACTCAGCGCGGAGTGACAAACACGACAGGGACAACGACGTCGCGCTGACAGCGTTCCGCCAGGATTGGAGCCCTGTCGGAGTCACAGAAGCATGTAACCAGCTGCACTGTGCAACTGGCATTCTTAATCAGCCGCATTTCATCTGATGACATCAGCCCAAATGCTAAATTATTTTATAAAAAATTATAGAGTAAAGTCCTAAGCGTTCAAAATAACTTACTTTAATAGCAGTAGCTACTATACCATACTACACACAGACACTAGCCTGGACTTGGAATCAGGTCGACATTCTTGAACTTGGGGTTTGGCTCCAACCGTGGTCTGCCATCTTAGGCTAATCTTAAGATCTGCCAAATCGCATTAACCGAATATTGTTAGCTTCAAATAATAATTATAAAAAACGTAGAGTTTCGATCTGAAGAGGGTTTGCGATTTAAATATAAGACTTGAAAATTTTAAAGCATACCTATCTACAATAAAAAAAAAGCTAACTGCAATTTCTAAGCAAGTATCAAATTTCAGCATTTGTGACAATTTTGTAAAATGCTTTGATTGAAACTTGAGCCACTGTGCAAACACACTCACACACAGCCAAGAACACATTGTTGTTGTTTAGCAACAGACACTCAGACATGCAGACCAGACAGCAGTCCCAGTCCTTACATGTACATACATTCAGCATGAGCTAGCAGCCGGCGTTAGAGACAGACAATGGCGTCGAAGCCAATGTACAACTTAATAATGCTGGCATTCCCTCCAAGGGAGAGCCAAATTGTAGTGTATATTTTGCAATTAAGTTGCATTTCACCAGTGCCAAGGGAAAACAAACTGTATACAAAGCAATCTTTGTGCAGCGAGAGAAGCGGTCTTTCACATCGCGGGAAAGTTTCCCCAAATGATGATTTTGTTAAACAACATTTTTTCTGCGCATTTGAATTGAATTTAATACGAATGAAATTCAAGAGATTTGTCGCCGACTTTTCGACACATTTGTCTGATCATTTAAATGTAAGCTAAATTAAGAAGTACCTATTATATTTGAAACAAGGTAATACTCCAGAATACAACATGTATAGTTAATAGCAATGCAAATCACGGTATTTTTATGCATCCAATAACTAAGCTTGATTCGATAAGTTTGTTATTTCACTCTAGTCTGCTGTTGGTCTTAAGAAAAACCCGAAATTGCCCATATACTTATGTAGATATATGTTTTTTATTATTATTTTTTTAACTTTGTTTTCAAAATATGTTTAAAGGAAGTAAAAACGTTGCCAGGTTGTGGTTATGTTCCTTTTTTAGATTTTTAACATTTTTTAATGCGTTTTAGGTAAGCCCCAATTTATATATTTTTACCAAAAAAATATTTAAATTCTCCTCGAGTATCGTCAGTTCCTTCTTTACGATTTTAGTTGCATATGGTGTTTTTCTGCGTGCTTCCATATTGTTTTCTACCCCTATTTACGTTTATTACATATTTTTTTAAATCTATTTCACAAATATTTCTCATACCGCTCTAAAAGAATTCAATGCCCAGTTTATCTGTAAGAGCTACTACTCCGGTTAAAATGTTTGCTTTGACAAACTACGTCCATGCTTGGAGGGCCCATTCAGGCAGTCACTGAGTGCTCTTAGCACCTTGGCCCAGCAAGCAACAAGGAGTGCAAATCGTGGAGTGCGACATCTAACGTGGACTAGAACAACAGTATGGCGTGTCAGAGCAATTTCAAGCCGGAAGGATGTGGCGAAGCAACCCGCACTTGTGGCCAATGTTGTCATTCAACACAAACATCATCACAACAACAATGATAACCCACTAACTGCAGTTGTTCGCCTATTTGTCTGAGTATGCGTGTGTGTGTCTGTGTGTGTGCGCGCATGTGTGAACATATACCTATATACGAACACCAAGTGCTAATATATGCACTAGTGGAGCTCGCGTCTAATGCTACTCATAGAGCAATTTACACAGCTCCATTCGCTGACATTGGCAAGGACAGGCACGGGCCTAGGAAGGAAATGGGGAGCCGGGTCGATATGTTGCGCCGTCTAGCATAGCATATAAATCACAATTACTTTGGCGACAAGTAGAAAATTTCGACCATGGAACACCCTGTAAGTAGATATAGGCAAAACAGAAATCGGAACGCTGCTTATTGCTGAACAGGAATTTATAATGTCAAAGCTATTTCGATTTATAAATTATTTAATAAGAAAAAGTGAATGAGATATCCTCCAAGTCAACAGGGACATGAGAGCGCAATATGAAAGGTACTACAAGTGCGACTTCACATATACGCTGTCCGCCTGATATGGCCGCCAAACTTGTGCCATGGTTGGATCTTTTATTTGGTTTTGCTGTTTATTTGGCCTGGACCCCCAAATGTCATTGCCATGCTTCAATACTTTGTTGTTGTTTTCTGTTGACAAACAGTTGAGCATTTCGCTGGCAAATTTGGCGTTTCAATTTATTGCTCGCCCGCACATAAAAATGGATCAAACTTTTGACGCCTAAACGCATCACAAAAAAAAAAAATAAACAAAAACAAAAACGAATAGAAAAACACAACAAAAATATGCGAGCAACATTCAACTAGCACTTCACATGTACAGAAAAACAAAAGCAAGAATGCTCTAGTCGAGAGTGCCCGACTGAAAAATACCCTAAACAAAGTTCCCTACAAGCCAAGCTCCCACGCAGCGAAATATAAATAATCTGAGTAGCCCTTATTGTATATATTTATAAAATTATTTTATAGTCAGAAGCTGGCAATAGATATATATAGATTCCAGGGAAGCAGGGAAAGTTTTGTGAATATAGATATTAAAAAGTACTTAAACCCTCTGAAATCAACGCATACCCTTTCAAGCTATTTTATAGGCACAGGGGAAACTGTTGTCATCGTAAATAAATAATAAAATAAAACAACAAGGCTAAAACAAAAGCAAAAACACGCCTCGAATCTGCCCCGTGTGGCATGCGGGACCACAGAGCCTCGGTGGCTCCACTTTATTTCAAGTTTAGTTTATTCCAGCTCTTAAAGTTATTCGTTCTTGAAGTTGCGGTAATGTGTCGGTCAAGGCTTAAGTGCTTTTCATTTCATTTATTGCAAACACTATTTGTTACCCATGTTCCAGCGCACTCAATTGAATTAAAAAGTTTGCATTTCAAAGAATTAACATAAAATGAATCCTTAGACTCGGCATCTTGGTTTTAGGTGCAAGAGACTCATTAACGATCTTAAATTCATATTAAATACGCATTTTTGCTTTCAGCTCTTTGATGAGTATTACAAACTAAATATTTTACCAAAGTTTTCAGTAAAGTCAAAGCTTTTTTTAAAACCAAAATTTGTGTGTGCTAGTTACGCTCCCAGCATAAATTTAAAGCAACATTTCTGCATTTAATGAGTTGAAAAATAAATAGAAAACTTTGCATAAAAAGTTCTCAGTTGCCTTAGTCGGTTCGTCGATGAAACGAAATGAAACTAATTGCCTGGCCAAATGATGAGCGCACATTTAAGGATGTTGCCCTACATTCATTTTAGGAATTTATGATGCTAAACACTTCAGATGATAGACCATATAACATGCACATAGTACAATGCATACATGTTAGGCCATAACTATATTTAGAGTTTGAAACGGCATAAAACTTCGTCTTCTCAATGGGCTACTTCCGAATTTTTAGCCTTAGCTATAACAGCTATAGATACGATTGCCTCAGATAGAGATACATGCAATGAAATTTAACTACATTGTGAAAATAGAATGGCCTAGGGGGGGTTGATTGGAGGGCACATATTCCGGATGTTTCTGTCATAGACACAAGTTGAAAGTATACGAGAAAACTTGTAGGCTAAACTTTTTCTACGCGCCTTTAAACTTTATGAGCCGCCTAATAAAAAGCCATAAACTGAAGTGTATGCCATATGATATACGAGAACCAACCAGACGATGGCAGGGTAGTTTGCAGGGTGTGCAGAGTGTGTGGCATTGGGGACCGGACCGACTCGTTAATATTTGGCGTGCTCAAATTGCGCCTGGGATTTAGCCATATAGCAACACCATAGAAACTGTCGCGCCTGCTGTCACTCAGCCAAATTAATCAACTTGAGTTCGCGATCCCCTCACGCGCATTATTGGCCCAGTTTTTCCGGGACACACATTCAACATTGACATTAAAGCTCTAATAGTTTTCTCATATTTGCCACAAGTTTATGAGAGAATGAAGGGTACGACTTTATAGCTAGAACTGCGGGTGTTGCGCTTAAACAGAGCTGAGTAAGGTCTCGTAAAAATATTACTATATTTTCGATATTCATTGGTTGTGAGGCGTGGGTAATGGAACAGTTTTTCGTCTATTGCTGATTGAGTCACTATTTAAAATGATATCTACGTAATACTTTTTAATTACTCTTGAAATATCAAGTTACCTTAAGTAAAAGAAAAAAATTGAATAATAAAATGATACAATATAATTCCGTATTTGCAAACATTTTCCAAAACACAATACAATGCTGCTCCCCTATAAAATAAGATACTTTGCTAAGTATACAACTGCAGTTAAATATTGTATAAGAGAGAAAAGATCAAATAACGAGTTATACAACGGGTCATGGAGATATGTGTGTTACGTGTTAATCATTGTGTCAATATTTTATAAACAACAAAATAAAAACTGCAATTTTAGCAGTTTATTTCGCTAGTTTTCGCCTCGAACCAGCTTTCTTTGTTTCTTCTTCTCAATACTCAATAGAAAACTGCTCCCCCATAAAATAAGATACTTTGCTAAATATACAACTGCAGTTCAATATTGTGTAAGAGAAGGTAGATCAAATAGCGAGTTATACAACGGGTCACGTGGATATGTGTGATACGTTCATTGTGTGCGCAGTGGGCCGTAAATAGCATTATTTGCTTTCTATCATTAACTTGGTCATCATTGTCATCGTTATCGTAATCGTCATCGGGCCGTCTGACATTGCCCTTGCAAATTATGTCCTTTGCAATTTATTCTTTAATTAATACGTCAGGAATGCAAAACAATCGCAATATTCCCAACATTTTGCTTCTTTTTTTTTTCTCACAATAACTCTGTTAGACTGACGGCGTGGCCCTAAGGGTCTAGGCTAGTGGGTTGGCACCCGCATCATATCAACATCCTGGCTGCTCCTTACAGGCGCAAATGTCAGTGCAGATTACGTCGACGACGACGACTGTCGCCGATATCACGGGACATGTTCATTGGCCATGGCGCGTAATACAACCAAAGTGATTTCAATTCCGGCGCTGTCGGCCATTTTGCCATATGAATGAATGGGATGGTCCCCCACCGCCATCCCGATCCACAAAAGTAGGCTGTCTTGTGGGTTGTTGGTTGGGTCGTGTCTGCGATTATTAACAATTGTGCCATGCGCGATTTCCTTTAGCCTCGTTTCATCTGGTTTTTCCGTTTTCCGATTCATTACATTTGCCCACCTTTGTGCATTTTTGTATTGGTTAAACATTTCATTGAGATTCACAATTTGCCGCCTACGCGAATCAAGCTCCAGTCCCGGACCCTTAACCAAAACCGAAACCAGAACGTACTTTTCCCAACCTTCTCTTGAGTGTGTTTTATTGTTTTCCACATAACCGATCCGGCTCCTCCATCCTTTTATGCATTTACACTTGGCTAGCTGGTTTATGGAAGCCTCGAAGCCACTTGAAACTTATCGTGCCTCAAATGAGTTATATTATGCCCGATTCAACGATTGCAGGCCACCAACCAGGACCTGCCACAGTTTGGCCATTGCTTGCCACATCCGACAAGACCCGTACGTTGAATGCAGCAAAAGTTAATACCGTAGGTTAATACCGTATAATCGTTAAAAATAGTTATCAATACCGAATCCATGCAATATCGATTATCTAGATATGCATTTAGTATTTATTATTTTATTCATCTGTGCAGATGTTTGGAAAAAATAGTTTATTTTAATTTTTGAAGAAAAAAGCTTACAAATTAAAGCATTCTAGGTTCTGTATATAACCCAAATTTTGGGAAAATTAAAACAAAATACTTTTTTACTATATGTTAAGCTCAAACGAAGATTTAAATATACATCTTTCATAATCAGATTTAGACCCATAGCCGGACAAAAATACAATGAGCATTCGGCTATGGGAACTTTTACTCCTTTGCTTTACTAAATAATTTGTTGTGAAATACTCTTGAATTTACCGGATTTGCTTAATAGAATAATATAATGCCATTTCCACAGGTTGAGCCGTCATCTTGTCAAACTTATGTCTAGAGCTCAATTGTAGTACAAAACAGAGGCCGTTTTTCGGTTTATCTGCAATGAAATTCTTATTTTTGCAATTGATTAGAGGCCCATATAAAGCGCCCCTGCAGCCGAAAGATTACGCGAGAATTCGTTTGACAACAGAACAGAATATTTTGAGCGATATTAGTGTCTACTGGGATTAGAATGAAATGGCATCAGCTAGAGCAGACTAGGTTGGGCCCAGTACCAAGCATTCACAGCATGGTGTCTAGCATCCGGTATATAGTATCTGGCCAGCATTACGGGTCAGTGCTTTTGGCAATTTCCAATGCAAAAACAAAAGCCGCTGACATGGCAGCAGATGGCAAAGCACTTGAGGACAACAGCAAGCAGGGATGTGGACGAGCATTTAAGGTTGAGCGTGGCCGTTGCTTGTGTCCAACTGTCGCCAGCTGCTTATTCTCGGAATTGTCCTTTTAAATTTATTATATTAAGTTATTTGCGAGTGATTCACCGTTGAAAATTAACATTCGAAGAAGTGTTTATTTTGTTTTCGGCAAGACACACAAAGAGGAAAGGAAGCAGCAAATTAAAACAACGAAGTGCTCGACTCGGACGATACTCTGTACCCTGCCAGCTGAAGCTTTTCATTGTGGAAAGTTTATTTTTAAAAAGCATTTTTAGGGCAGACAAATGGCATTTAAATGCTTTGTGTTTTAACTCTGAATTGCGACTTTTGTGGGAAACAGTTAAAAATTAACGTGTCCCTGGCTTTAATTCCTTTTGCCTAGTTGGTGGAATCGAAATCTACCTGTTCTGGGCAAAAGGGGAGTGTTAATGTAAAATTATGAAAAGCCACACTCTAAATTAAATGTATATATCCTTTATGGTCCTTTTGGACAGAGAAAATAAATTTACAACAATTAGTACAACAAATGACCCACAGGCTCCTTACGTCGAGCAACCATAGCACTCACATGTATGCCGTATGTAGGATCCGGAAATAAAACTAGAAGTTGTCGTGCTTGTACTCAGTTAAGATAAACAGACGAGTATAATATTGCCGCTCGTTTGGTAACATTATATTCATTTATCACATGTAACCCTGCATTGGATAATTTGGATAACTCACGAAACAAGAGAAGAAGATTCGAGTGTCAACTGTAAAGCAGTGTGAAGCTTGGCCGTCCGTACATGTTCATATGCCAGCATCTTGAATCTATTTTTTCGCCCATTTTAAAAGATTTTTTAACCTCATCTAATTGCAATCTTACGACGTAGACATACCTGCATATATACATTCAAACATGCATTCCTACATACATACATGCACGCACACAATGCATGCATGCATACATACATGCATACATACACGCATGCAAACATGCATACATTCATGCATACATACATACATACATGCATACAATCATGCATAGATACATACATACATGCATGCATAAAACATGCATACATACACGTACACATATATGCATACATACTTTCATACATACAAGCATAACATATGTTACTTGCACATGTAAAAACTTAAATTCATAAAAAAAAATTAATTATTTAATTTGAAAGCAATATGCTTAACATACGGTAATGCAATGAGTTATGTATGTCATGCATATGAAATTCATATATGTATTTTCCTACATTTTCCGGTCATGCCATATGTTTATATGCATGCAAATGTTTTGCACACCGTAATTATAGACTCATTTGAAAGACACATGAAGGGCTTTGCAACTTTTTTACGCTAATGAATGTAAAATGTGCAAAGAACCATTGTTTTGGGCCAGCTTTGAACCAATCCAAATAACTCAACCATAACTCAACCAATTCCAAGTTTTATTTTGCTATGAGCCAGAAGGCAGCCGAACTAAACCTGAACCGAACCAATTTTTTAACCCATTTATTGAATATTTAAAAAAATATGCATACTTCGATTGAGGTGTAAGCTAGATTAGCTAGCCGAATCTGTGAACCGACAATTTAAGCAATCTCCATATAAATCTGAGTAACTTAACTCAAAGCTAAGTAATTAATTTGCACCCCAGGCATTTAAACAAGCTGCACATAAGCCTATGCATATCCAAACATTTCCATTCTCAAAAACAATTACGCAAATATTTCCACCTCAACTTGTTTCCAACTTCCAGGTACTTTTATTAACTATTTAACAGCCACATCAACTGCTTGCATTTGCCGTGAACGAGTAAAATACTTTGCAAATTTGTAACAGACCCCCCGTCCCCAGGTCTTGCTAGCTCATCCCTTAAAACAGACATGAAAGAGCGTACGCTGTGTTAAACATAGTTTTAAAAGTTTTATTGAAGCATTGTTTGATTATTGTCCACTGACTCATTTCCTTTTGCTTTTCTTTGCAGGTTTCATTCTTCCTGTCATCGTATGTGGCCCCATTGACACTGATTTGCTTTCTATATATGGGCATGCTGGCACGATTGTGGAAAAGTGCGCCCGGATGCAAGCCATCGGCCGAGTCTCGGTGAGTTAAGATAGGCATACAAATATTACGCATACGCCACGTGTCGCTGTGCAGAAAACGCACAAAGAGATGCTTCATGCTTGGGTTCGGCATTGGAATTGAAATAACGAGCCAGAAGGCACGTTGTTTTGTTTGTTGTTTACTTCACTCACACGCAAGGAACACACATGGTGGCAGTTGCACCTGCCCCATTCGACATGATGAATGCTCTTTTATTACGCTTAGGCATTCCACCGAGTAAACACCGAATAGAATTTCGTGGGCGTTGCTCATAAATTTTTAAGTTCACACTTTCTCTCTCTCTCTCTCTCTCTCTGGATTATTATATACCTTGTCAACTCTAACGTCCAACCGTTGTCATTCACTCATGAAATTTTTCCTATACACATCCAATTATAAATACAATGTAGTTAGACACTGTAAAAACTGTAAAGGTTGTAAATAATTAATCGAAGCTTGAGCACCCGAATTATAAGCCTTTATTGTCTTTATTACCCTTTTGGCTTTGTGAATAGCATTTCTCACTAATTTATGAGTTCTGATCTCGCAGCGAAAAACTCTCATAAAAACCGTTTTTCAATCTCAACGAGAAAAAAGGTTTATATCAGAGCAACTTTTTTGCTCGAATGTTGTCACAAAAATGTCATAAAAACGACTCTTTGAAATGTTGTAGGTAAAAAGTCATATCTGAACAAGAAGTATACCCTGTAACCACAAAAAAGCTAAAACGGGGTATAAGTAAACTTATAAACTTATATCACTGAACGAAGAATACAAAACCCCACCCGATGGTTTCTTTCGATCTATATATAATCAAAACTTGATATAATTCATCACTCATTTTGAATTATTTCCTTGTCACGTTATAAATCTTAGCTCTGAAACTTTAAGGTATACGACTACGTTGTATATATTTAGGTATGCTTATTGGGCTAGAGATATAAGGAAAGTATTTACATCTAAAATGCAACAGATAGAGCCAAAAGCATCTACTTTCTTAGCTTAGCACATAAAACTCGATATAGCGGATATTGCGACTTAAATTTGCGTCATATTTTTATGTAACTCACAATTGTTTTGGACACACTGACTAGGGTATTGAACCTGCCGTAACATAATGTTTACACTGTTGCATACATACATGCATACATACATACACATATACAGTGAAACACAGAAACTGCAAGTTGTTCACTTCTGTGCTTCTTCTTAGTCTCTGCACTGTGAAAAATTCGGCATTGAATAACTTCCATATTTATTGTCCAATCGCTTTGTAAGGGTATAGAGATGGAGTATACATATATGCATAAACCTAAAATTCCTCATATGCTTAAAGAGATTTATAAGGTAAAGAGAAATGTGCGCACATATCGAAGAAAATAAAATAATAGCCAAGAATTCCCGAACTAAACGATTTTAAACATTTGCAAATCGGTTAGTTAACACAACTTTGATATGCCGTATTTATTCATTTTTAATGGGCAGATGACGCAATAAAAATGAACCAGTGCCAATATAAGGCTAATTGATCTAACCAAAAATGCATTTGGCGCTAATGTACACAAACAGGGTTCTATTTTAGACTTACCCTCAATCAAAGAGTTATTTAACCTGAAATAATAATTGACAGCCAGGAAGTTTAAAAAGTAGCTGGCTGAAAATAAAGTGAACGATACCATAAAAGAAGAATAAATATAATAATGGGTGTCGTGTAAGCAAATATTTTGACTTTGCGAGTCGCGTTACACAACTCAAATTGCGTTTTGATATGCTGTACCCATTAGAATTGGGTAATAGGGTATAATGGTTAAGTACAAACATGGGTAGCAGGCAGAAGGAGGCATCTCCAACGCCATAAAGTGTACAAGCCCTAGCCACAATTAAGTTTACCATTTACCGGACTTGCCCATGGCATATTAAATGCTTTAAATCTTAGATATTACTTTTCATAAATATAAAAAAGAGGCTTGGTAGTATGTCGTATTAAGAAACGAAAGTAGGAGTAAACTTTTTAGTCTAGTGAGAGAGGAGAATCTCATAGTCGAAAAATAAGCTTTCCCACCCAATAGCGGTGGAATTTGCGAGAAACATATTAAATAAATTTTAACAAAGATCTCTGGTGGTAAGCTAAAATAGTTTCCAATTTCCCCCAAATTTCCAAAGTCGCTGATACATGTATTCCCTTTAGTTTTTAGTTAGTTCTTTATATAAAGCCTCGCCTTATAAGCTTGCCCCCATTTATAATCCAAGCGGCGCGAATTTTAAAAAAGAAAGTGTGAAGCACGTCTCAAATAAATTTTCACAAGTATTTTTGAATTCAGTTTTCCTCCAATTTACAGCATATGTGTATAGTTTTTCCGAAATCGCTGAAACACATATTCAAAAATTTCGTTGTTAGATCTTTAAAAATATGTTTAAAGCCGATCGGGTGGAACTTTATACATTGCCCTACATTTTCTGGCAAAAGTGTGAGCACGTTAGTCTGGTCTGTCTCTCCACAAACTCAACACATCGTAAACTCGCCTTTCTCCTTTTACTGATTAATTTCCTTAAAATAACACTTGTATTAACCAGATAAACTTGGCAGAATAATTTAATTTCACTTGTTTTATGAAGGTTAAATAAAAACCAACGATGTTTGTGAATAGCTGAAAATAAGTTTGTATTTTAGTGACTGCATGCCAGCGCTGAGTGCAGGGGCCTGGTCGTACTTCTTCCAAGTAGAGAACTCTTACATCTTGTTTTGACTTTCAACTTTAAAACACGCCACACGCTGCGTATGCGTGATGTGACACTTTGTTGCAGCAAATCAAAAATCCAATTCCGCATTATGCCTGCATTGCTTCCACACACCCAGCATTTGATTGTACATTTGTGCGTGAGTGGGTGTTTCTAAATGAGTATTTGTATATACCTACTCGCACGCACACGCTCACACATATAGAAACACGCGCGCAATACATCGAATGCATATGCAAATTGCGCATACGCCGCGTGACGCGTTTGTGCATTTGGCGTTGGCACTTGGCGCAAAAGGCTGGAGCTGGCAATGCCTGAGTTCATAAATCAGATTGCGTATAACAACTCTACTGCAGCAATATTTATTTTATTTAACTTGTTTATTTTTTCAAAATATACCAATGCCAACTTATATTATATACGCTTTTCTCATTTATATCCTTACACTTGCAGCAAAGGCAAGCGACGCGTTACACGTATGGTTGTTGTTGTGGTTTTGGCCTTTGCCATCTGTTGGCTGCCCATACACGTAAGTAATCCTATTAAACCTTTTATACCACCTGCTTCATATATGCAATCACTTTGAGTTTATCCCTTAAAACGGAAACAAGTTAACAGATTGAGTTAAAATTATTTCAGTGAAAACACCAATGACACTGGCTGCGAGTAGCACTAAAGATCAGCTGAAAGCCTTAAAACCATTTTCATAAAAATATTTGCCAATTTTAGGTGCACTTAACTTTAATTAATGCTTACAGCTTCAATTTACTGCATATTTTATAAAAGTGTAGTTACAAGCAAGTGGCTTAAATAAATATCAATACTTTTGTTAGAAGCTTTAATGCGCTTAATGCCAAAAGAGGTGAACAACCTGAAGCTTTGGGCGCGCTTGAAATAATCTTCAATATATATATCTTCAAAATATTCATCTAATGTTGCTCAAATGTAACTGTGACCTAGAAAGCTTTTACACTTTTGTATAAAATAAGTATAAAGTTTAAATAGCTTTTTTTACATAAATATTATTCAAATATAATTTATTAACACCTTTATTTTAATATGCTTTTGAGATTCATAGATGTTTGATTAAATAGTGTCGTGGTTTTGGCTTAGTGAAGCTTAATTTAATTTTTATAATATCAAATGTATTTTATAAAAGCTTTTATATATAGAACAAGCGACGTTTAGCAAGAAATTTTGCTTAAAAGTATTGAATTTCCAAATAAAAGCTTGAAGCCACATCTGCATTTTGGTGTTTAAAAGCTCTCATACGTTTTCATCTAAAGCTTTAATGCGCGTAAATTGCCACAAATGTGCTTGGCTAAAAATTGTACATTCAAACGAGTACATTTAGTCCAACTTTCGACTTAAAGCTTTCGTCTGGCAAGTTTGTTTTCTCAACACATATCCGCACTCAGAGGTTAACGCAAAGCTTTTATGCGCTTCTGAAGCTACATATGTTTAAAAAAAATGAGTGCAGTGTAAAAACACGCAAAAGTATTTATAAAGTGGATCAATAAACTTCTTAATGTTGTATGCAAATAAATTAATTTTTAATTAAAAGCCAGCTCAATTTACAATGCAAAGTATGACAAAACAGCATAATTTTAATTTCATATTGAAAGCAAAAAAAAAAAAAAATGACAGCCAGTGTCATTGACATTTAAGGTCGCACATTTAAAAATTAAAGCTGCAGCTGCTGCGGCTGTGGGACAAACAGAAATAGAAAACCGTAACGAAAGACAAGACCTGGGTAAATAGTCGATACAAAATGCGAAAACTCGAACATACTCGGCTTAGTTGTAGACGTCATTAGGCAGTAAATTGACATTTCCGCTTAGTAAATGGTTGCAATTATTTGCTCGAATGTTGAATAAGCCAAGACGCAGCTGACATTTTTGTTTGCATAAAATCAATGCGCTTACAAATTGCAAATGCAATATACAAATTACAAATCACACTGAAACCGAATAAAACACACACGCACAAACGCACACTCTCACATGCACACGGACAGAGATGAAGTCGGAAACGGAAATAGCAGCGACTGTGATTGATATGGAGAACAGAAACTAATGGCATGCACAAATTGCCATATGTGTAATACATTGATTGCCACAAATTGGGGCATGTTGCAGGTTATACTGGTGCTGAAGGCGCTCAACATGTACGGAGGCACACATCTAACTGTCATCATACAAATAATATCCCATGTGCTGGCCTATACGAACTCCTGCATCAATCCCATACTCTACGCCTTTTTGTCCGACAACTTTCGCAAGGCGTTCCGCAAGGTGAGGCAACATTTTATTATATTATATAGTATAGTATTTATAACAGTCCAAAAACTCGCGTAAAACAGGCAGCTCATTATATTTTTTATAACTAGTAGGGATGCTCAAGTCGTTACATAAATATTCTTGATTCTTCGATGTTTATTGCCCAGATCGGACGATATTTTCCAAATTTAAATATACACATACAAAATGGGAAGGAACTTACCTGATTTAATATGTGTAAATATGTGTACATATGTGTATACCGTATGACAATCTGCTTACCAAAATTCGTGAATTTAGCTTTTATAAATTCCAAGTAATGTTTAACGAATAATGTCTGAAAAATAATATATATCGATGTTATGAAATCAGGAGTAGATAAAAAAATAAAATTATTGTAGAATTTCAAGACTCTAGTTCTTGTAGTTGCGTCGACATGATCAAAAACCCAGCCGCACTACACTCTGCAATATTCAGCAGAAAAGATATCCTATTCATTTCGGATATCGAAAAACAGGGATATTGGCTTGAATCGGAGCGTGTAATATTATCTTAGCTGTAGGCTATTGTTGTGAATGCTGTTCAAATAGTTGGGCCGCTATAATTGTTAATTAAATAAAATCAACATTCTGTGCACATCTTCATTCCTCACAGGTTGTCTGGTGCGGCAGCCCACCGCCAATTGTGACCAACCAGCAGATGACAAAGACCACAAGAACTGCGACCGGCAACGGCACGTCCAACATAGAAATGCTCTAAGCTGGTAAGTTAAATAGCCTATTAACCTATTAACAACACTTCACTAATACTCTCTCTCTCTCCCTCTCTCTCTCTGTTTCTTTCTTAGTGTCTGCAGTTTGTAATTCTGGAAATTATATAGTGTATTTGGCCATAGTGTATGTGGCCACAGAATTCCATTAGACGATTTTTAACTAAAATTATTGCAGCTATTAAATGCAAATATTACAAACATTGTAACTTCATATGAATACATAACCATTATATTATTTCACACAAGATTTTTTCGGTGTTGCCTAACTAGATAGTTAAGAGTGTTTTTTTTTTTCGAATAAATAGTTAAGGTTTAATCCGAGACCCGAAAAATCTGTTGTGCGAATACGAAAATGGCGTCAGTTTGTTAAATATTTGTTTGTTTTTAACAAATATTTACATGAGCAAAATTGGTATAATACAGCTTCTGAATTTGGTGCAACAAAATGTTGTTCTATATAATCGGAATTATATTTTCACAGAAAATATGTATGCTTGATATCTATGGAAGTTTTCAACAAATGAAATCCAAATTATATTTCTGATGAACTATGTACACGATATTTCTAGATGGCCTGAGCTTAATAAATCCGTGTTCCTTGAAAATGGTTTATGTTTTGTTATATTTCGATGAGGGTTTAAAGCCACCATTATCGGCATTAATCCCACTGATTATGTTGAAATATAATTGTCTAAATTGGAGTGAATTAATTAATATTATAAATTGCATATATGTCGTTGATATAGGCCCTCTGTCAGAAGCGAGCAGCTCGCAAGAAGTGAACGACGGGCCAGAAACATGGTCTAAGTTCGGGTCATCTTAGACTTGGTAGAGATAAGAGGGAACTCATCGATTCAAATTAAATCTTTACAAAAAAAAAAAAAAAAAAAAACAATTAAACAAAACTTTTTAATTATTATCGAGTTGATCAAGCCAAATCTGCGGAGAAGCAAGATGTTTCGTCATGTTTTGCCACATTATTTCTTGTTTTTTATATTTATTTATTAATAAAATAATACAAGATATATTTACTATTATCCCTCTCTCTGCTTCTCGCAAATGGATGCAAAATATATTTTTTGTTTCTGGTAGACCAAGCCTGACCAATTATCATAGATTTTGCTCGGATTTCGTAATCCCTGCATTTAATAGGTTAAGTCATGCATTGCAATCAGAATTCCCGACAATTTTTTTGATTAGTTTATGATGCATACTGAATTATCTCATTTATTTATATATATATCTCATTATTATATATATATATTTAATTTCAAGAGAATTCCGTTGGCTTTCCGCGAGATAAAACGTAAAACAAGAAAAATGAAATACTGCGTACTCAAAGCGCAATTGAAGTTCATCAAGATGAAAATTCAATTAAAATAAGTAATTTTAATATGAAGTACATTTTAATGGATTTATATGTATGTGTGTGTGTGTGTGTGCGAGTGTGCGTGTGTGTGTCTATAATGGTGAAAATCAAGCTTATTCAAATAATTGGAAATATGACGCACTAAACTCAACAATTGAACTGTCCCAATTATATATAAATATATACAAAAAAGTCACAAAGGTATTTGCCAATAAAAGCAGGTAAATAAATTAATACATTTGCGGTTAATTGGTTGACAGTTTTAAGTAATAATTGACATGCCATACAAATGGAATTAAAATAATCCAAAAATGTTAATTATTAAATGCATGTACTAAATGTCTAGAAAATAGTTGACATTGCTTATACTGCATATATGTATATGTATATCATAAATGTATGCATATAAAATGGGGAAGGCAATGTGATTTATGAAAAGGAAGCGAGAGGGATCGAGAGAGAGAGAGCTATATAATAGATAAGGAGAACATGGCAAAGGATCATGTTACAGTTCACGGTTACGATAAATGTTGTCAGTAATTAAAACTAAAACTAATATTCAAAGTGTGCACAGTTGTTGCAAGTTCCAATATATTGAGGTTCCTAAAAACCGAACCAAAAAAAAGCTTAAACATGTCTAGCAACAGTTGTCAAAGAAACAAAAGAAAATGTAGTCCAGCTAGTTGTAAAACTAACAAAAAAAAAAAACAGTAAACGTACAAACAATTTGCAATTGCTAAGATCCGTAATATGCTATTAAATGCAATTACAATTCAACAAGCTGGCATTCAAATAAAGCTCCAGCTGATATTCCACACCTGAGTATTAATTCCAACACGAATTTCAATTAGTCCAATCAGCTCAACCGTATACCCTATAAAAATTGACATAAAGTCTCCAATTTGATGGCACTTTTTGTTAAACCCTTGCAGTTTGTTGTTACAAAACTATGTTGTATACAAAATTAATAATATAATAAAATATATATATATATATATATATATTTATTGATCTATAATGCTGCTATATGTTTATCAGAAATTCCTTCCGAGCCGAGCTGCTTGTCAAAAGATATTTTTCTTTCTAAATTAATTGTAATTAATGCTAGTATAATTTACATAAAATCAAAATGTCTGCTCTAAAGAGTCGCTTCTCATTGGATTTGTTTAATTTCATAAATTTATATAGTTGAATTGTCCCAAAATTGACCTACTGGATATCAATTTTTAATAAGCTAATAAGCGAAAACCTTTCAACTTTAAATATAGCACATAACTATGCATATATCCTTATATATATCGGGCATTACTACTACTTATAACAAATGCTTACAAAATATATACAATTAATGTAAGTTAAATCTGCAAGGGTATTTCAAATTCGACAGACGTAAAACGAAATGTTTACAGACGCAAATTCATAATTATTTTGTAAGCAAATGTGAAATTGTTTTACGAAAATTAAAACATATAAATTGATGATCAATGTCAAACAAATGCAGACCATTTGAATGTAAAACGTATTAATTAATATAATATAAAGTTTATAATTATTATGTGTTTCTTGAAACAATGTAAATTATAATTATATTGACTAATGCATAAGTGTTTTTTGTTCTCTAAGTTTTTGTCATTGCTTATTATTACGAATTTGTTTATTTGGCTTCGGCATTGCCGAACTAAAGTTTAGCCTAAGTAAACTAAAAAATGTTAAATAATAAAAAGAAAAAGTAGAAGACGAAGTAAGCAACTTGTGGATTTCATGTGTAATTTGCATATATTTTATATTTGTAAATGTTACCTACTGCATTCCTAGCACAGTTGTGGAATTGAACAATATTTGAATTGAAACGTTTGCAAACCAACAATAAACAAATACAAATTGAAATATTGTAGAACTAAGCAAAACCTAACCAAAAACAACTCTAAATTATTAGCAACTAAAACTAAATAAACGATTTCGAGCAAAGAATTGATTGTAAAAATTTTAAATATATACAATTTTTTTTTTTTTTTGAATCAGCAACTCGTTTAGATGTTTGTATGAACGTATTTATAGGGTATTCAGCAGATGCATAAATGCAAGCATATAAAACAAAAACAAAAACGGCAAAACCAACAAAAAAGTAAATAATTGTATTTAAATATGAATGTTTGTACCATAAATTTGATTCTTGTGTTAATAAAACGTATACTATATGTACAAGTTGCGTATAATTGGACTTGAATTCGTTTCACTCTCTGGCATTCGACAGACACTTCCTCGTTTGCATGGCCACATCCTGATTAGCTGACTGGCCGTGCGACCTGACTAGCGATATTTACCTGGAAAATTTGTGTGCAGCTGTCACGTGTGTACGCAACTTTGTTGTTTACTGATCCGATCGTCATTAAAGTTATTTTCAATGTAAAATTCATTGAAAACTTGTTTCACACTTCTCGGTAAAGCCATTTACATGACTGCAGATCGCCCTCAAAAAAAAAATAAATAAATAAACTAACCGCATACCGAAACACACGTAAAATATGTGAAACAAGGTTGTGAAAACTGTTTTTGTTATTTTTCCTATTCGCTGTATACGCATTTTCAAGAAAATATATCAGAAGTCATTGAAGCCTTATTCGGCACTTTTCCGGAATTAACAGAGGCTAAATTTATTTTTACACGTCAACAAAAACATGAGCAATATGTGATTCGGCTTTTGGGGAAGTTCTGCCCACGGCCAAAAACGGTTGACTGCAATATTTTTGTTTCTTGTCCAATTAAATGATTTTCATTCAGCGGCGATATCGATGCTGATTTTAAATGGAGGTTCGGAAAAATTTGGAAAAGTTAGGCTTTTCCAATGGGTGAGAAATGAGAACGCGATGTCTACGATTAAATAAAATAACTTGGCCCGACCGCCAGCTTAATATAAATACTTTATTATTTAGGATAGTAATATTATTAAGAAAAAAAAAGAATTACACCCAAAAGACTTTCACGTATGCAATCAGTTTGAAACCCTTAGATCTTTTAGGGTATTACCCAGTTTTGTCAATCATTGCTAGCCTTAGCTACCTTACTCGAAAGCAATAAAGCGACATAAAAGCTTTCTCTTAGAAACTAGGTATATATCAGATATATATGTATATCAGCGAACGCTTTGTGTAGCTTAAATCCGACTATAAAGACGGGTATTCAATCAGTGTCACACTGAAAACAACTACTTCTACATGTTTTTTGAATGTTAAAAGCTGTAAGGAATATACGTATTTAATCTCTTCAAATTTCACTGGCACTCACACAAAACAAAAGACAAAACTCAACTGGCTGAGCCGCCGATAGACGGTGCCTCGCAATTTCGGGTGCACCATCTTGAAGAAATCCCAATGCAGCACTGAGCCGGGACCAGCGACAACACCGATTGGCAAACAGAACTCCACTCGACATTCGACCTGCGCAGATTTTAGCCATGTAAATTGGCAATACGTGTAAACAGGTCCATTATTTAGTTAAGCAATTGCGTTTCTGTGGGCACCCGCCCCACTTGACTCCACCTCAGCTGAACTGTGGCACAACAACTAGGACTATGCAAGCAAAAACTTTCCCTTCATAGAAGGTATAGCAAAACTTTCAGAAAGCTAGAGCTAATGAATGTCGAAGAGTAGAAACACTTTCCGATTTGCGTAATAATTTAATATTCTATATTTTAAAAGTCCACTTCAATCCCATTTTTAAGCAGATTGCATAGAAACAGAAGACAGGCGGCGCCTGTGAGGGTTGAGCTGCTCTTTGGAACGTGTTAAACTATTTCTGACAAAATTACAATGTCGTCTAAAAATGGGGTTTTATTGTATTTCTTTTTTATCAAATTTAGGTACACACTCTGTCTTTGCTACTCAAATTTGTTGTAAGGAACAACAATCGTGTATTTCATCGCATAAACTTGATAATTCTTAACTTGAAATTTAAGTATACTCTGACTTTCTTACTCTGCCAATACAATAACAGTTAGTGCACACTAGAGTTTTAAGACGATATCGAGCATAGTCCAATTTATATTTTCATAAAATACAACTCCTTTAAAAAGCAACAGAATATATGAGATTTGAGCATGGCTCAGGTAAGTGTGAATGGGTTTCCCTGGTAAACAAACTTGATGTCTTCTGTGTCACATGTGCTGTGCCAGCGACCAAAGTTCAAGGTGCCCAACTACGGCATGGGGCGCAGGTCCTCGGTTATAGCCGTACTACAAAAACTTAAACCATGCATCTATGAAAAGTACGCTTCTTTTTTGGGTGACAAAAAGGACGACGAGAATTCGAAGGAGGCGGAAAAGTTCACTCTAACCGAAAACGCAGCCAAGGCCCAGAAGCAGCAGCCAGAGACAAGCCCCAAGCTGATGACTGCCAAGTTTGACCCAGCTAAAAGCATTTGGCAGAGCAGAGTAAAACAAGGTTCACCGCAACGTCTGCCGACTATACCCGAGGTTAAGGAGGTCCCCAAAGAATTCAAAGAAACTGCCAACCAGGTAAATATTGACTCGCCTCTCAAGGTAACAGTTAACCTCTCCCCAAGCTGCCCAAGAAAATGAAATCTATATTCACGGATGAAGAGCTGAAGCTTCTTTTACCGATAAGTCGCTACATAGACGACAAGCTGCGGCATCTGGGAGATGCCATAAAGGCCGACGGAATTTGGGAAAATGTAATTATCGAGAAACAGAACATAAGACCACAATTTGTTGTCGCCTTGCCGGAGCCGCGGTTCGCTTGGCGCATTGAAATCGATCTGATTACCAATCCCACGGCCATTTATCTTATAAGCTCCGGCATCTTTTGGAAGGAAACAATGCAACATGCCAATCCCAATAGCATAATGATGAGAGCCATCGAGCAGACGCTCTATCCCATGGACGATAATCTCAATGACAGGAAACTAACCAATAACCACGAAGGCATTTTGAATACCTTGACTTCCTATTTGACTGATATTCAAACGTTCTGGAAACGCGATACGAACCAATTCATGAAAATTGTTGTAACTTATTTCGTTATACTTTGTTTAGTTGGATTTCTGTTTACCATATATATTTAGGTTAATATCGCGAAATTACCTTTTTTGTTATAAGTTATTATATTATGAATCCGAAAAATAAATGTGCCTCGTATAACTCTAGTAAATGATAATATTTCCCACTATGGATTCAGCTATATACGCTGAAGTATCTATGGATAACAACAACAACGACAAGCCAAGAAATTAGTTATCCTTTAGCAGATACAGATAAATAGAGCTAAAGTAATTTCTTTCAAAAATACAATATGAAACCAAGAAGATAATTTGTATTTTCAGTTGAAGGTAGAATAGCGTCAAGCGAGGCACAGCTTTTAACATTTACCCAAACAGAAATAATATTATGAAAAAGCTAAGGCTTCAGTCTCAGGTATTTTAAATAAAAAAAAAATAGATGTGCACCACTGTGGGTGCGAAATTTATGCGAATTTGTTAATGAATATCCGTGAACACCACGGCCGGGACAGAAGACAACAAGTGTGACTGCTGCCGGAGAGATGGTGGATACCGAGCTGAATTTTACGATGCAAACAAAAAATAATAATAACGTGGTCAACTTTATGCTGTTTGTTTGTTAGCAGGTAAGCAGCAGCAGCAGCAGCAGCAGCAGGTTGGAGCAGCAATTGGGGTCCAGCGTTGCGGGCAGAGCACACACAGAGCACAGGATACGAGCAGATAAACAAGGCAATAAGCGTCAGGCAGGACACTTGTTGCCATTGCTCCTCATTAGCCGGCGCCCAACTTGCATATGAGTGGGCGTCTGCTTGGCTTTTGTTCCACTCCGGCTCATTAGTTCAAATATAAGGCCAAAGGGCATTTCATTTAATTATGCAGTCGCCGCCAGTTGGGCCCCACGCTGTTATATTTCAAAACCGGCCAGCGCAGCCAGCAAGCCGTTCAGTCAACCAGTGTCCATCGTGTTAGCCACACACAGTCGCCAGCGCAAGAGCTCCCAGCCAACAAGTCAAGCAGCCAATCAGCCAGCCAACTAGTCCCAAGAGAACACAGCTCTAGCCATGAGCCAGATCGGCGGAGTTGCCGCAGGGCCACGCAACTGGACTCTGCGCGGCGCTGTTTTGCTACTGGCCCTGCAGCTTCTCCAGACACCAAATGCACTGCAGCACACCGAGGAGGGTCTCGAGTTGCTCTTTCGCGAGCGGTAAGTCCTTGGATCATATCAATAATTCAGTTACGCATCTGAATTTAGTTCGAAATGAATTGGATACTTAAATGTTTCTTTATTTTTGCTTGACGTTTAAAAGTTGTGCCATTATATTTTCTATTAGCCAAAAAGGGAAATTCATTTCCAACCCACCCAATTTGTGTGTAAAATATAAATCGATTTAGGTCAATTTCCAACTTATCCGATAAAATGTGATTTTCATGTTATGCACAGATCGCATTGCATTAAGAAATTGAGAAATTTCAGAAAACTTTTTAATATGCAAACAAAATTAAATCTGATTTATTATTATCAGAAAAAAAAATAATGTTGCAGTTTGATAAAACATATTCTATGGCTTTAAATGCAGCCGAATATAATGCATTTTATAAGAAAAAAGTAGCAAAGTGCTTTCTTCATAAGCAAAATTCCAAAATGCATAAGAAAAGATTTTAAATTAAATTCAGATATTAATCTTAATACTAAAAACTATTTAAGCTAACAATACAAGATCGAAAAAAATAATCACAAAGCCCACAAAAAAATCATTTTGAAGATTTGCATAAAATAAAAGGCAAGAGGTTAATGAATTGTTAAAGAAAAAATAATAATAAAAAAATAACATTAATTTTAGAATAGAAGAGGGTTTATATCATCACAAAGACTAAACTTCTTCGAGAATATTTATAATATTCTAAAATAAAATTTAAAAAATAAAATAAATCAATATCTTTAAATAAAATCAAATTCCCAAAGCTGTTAACTTAATAAGTGAAATTAATAGAAGATAAAAAATATGCACAGCTCACAATCCGATTGGGAGAACGTGTGGCATCAGGAAACGCATTCCCGATGCCGGGACAAGCTGGTCCGCCAGCTCTACTGGGCCTGCGAGAAGGACATTTACAGACTAACGCGGCGCAACCGTAAGAGGGGCGGCAACGAGGTCTTGACCAAGAGCAGCTACAATCGTGAGTAAACGTGAACTTCATATTAAATTGTGTGCATAATTTGTGCAAAAAAATTCGTATACAAATCGTAATTGAAATTGTTTTCCATCCTACAGCCGCAGCTGGTTCCGCTGCCTCCACCTGGCTGCATGTGAACTATGCCAATATGTTGCTGCGCAGCAGACGCTCCGACGCGCCCTCCATTACCAACGAGTGCTGCACCAAGACCGGCTGCACCTGGGAGGAATACGCCGAGTACTGCCCCTCAAACAAGCGCCGCAATCACTACTGAGCTTCTTCAACTACCGTGGCTATTCACATAAGCCCATAATATTGCCTATATAACTATATACACGATATAGCTCCACTCTTTTTTTTTTGTGTGTTTGCAGTTAAATAAAATTTTAGCCACAGAAAAACATTGTTTCATTAAACAATAGTACAAAATATGGGGGAAGTATAAAAAATGAAATATTCTCTATCTGCGTACATCATATGAAAACCTGCATACCATTTGGTGGATCTAGCGCTATGGTCTTCGAGAATTGCCTAAAAAACCAAATCTCAAAATTGAAAAAAATATCGAAGGGAGATAGCTTATCTTCGTATGGTATAGAATATATATTTAAGATTTCAATGATTTTTATCTATGCGTGATATCTCATTGTCGAACTACGCATCACAAAGCTCTCAGAATCTATCGAAAACATTTTTGTTTCTCAACCAAAGTCAGAAATTACAAGGTTCACTATTTTTAAAACATTCCTGGCAAATATTATCAACATCGTACTGCTTATCATCTAGAACAATCGGTTGGAAATACACTAGCTCTGCCAAAACACTTCAAGTCCGCATAAGAGTATTTAATCTTCGGCGTGCCGAAGATCCCAACTTTGATTTCGGTTGGGGAATTACTTAAATGGGGTTAACACAAGTTTTATTCAAGTAAACTAAGCCCACACAACAAAGGAATACATATGAACACGTTTTCACCAACTTGTCGGATACTTTTTGTATCACAGATGCATTACTAATTAATTATGTAATTAAAATGAATAAGATGCAAAGTAAAGCTAATTTAAATAGGTTAGTTAAAAAACAAACAAAAAAGTCATTGCATAAACTGAAGTCTAATTTGGTTGTTACTATTTCGTTCGAAATTCGCAAACTGATGCAGAAGCGTCCAAATTAAAAGCATAAACAACTTTTTTTTTATAACTAAAACTTATTAACAATTTTGTGTATAAATAGATATGGGTCTACAATCAAACTAGTTATAAGATCCTGTATACAATATATAGCTTATCCCATAAGTAATTACAAATTGTGTATTAACTTCAACAACTACAGCTGTGTCATATTAAAACTACACTTAAAAGAGAGACAACCTACAAAAGACTGAGTGTGAATAAATAGGCCAAGCACTACAGACTTATATCTATATATATAGATATATATATTGCTCTACATGTAGATAAACTTTAGATGAATACAAATCTATGCCTTACTGCATATACCATATGTGGAATACACCACACCAAAGCAATAGCAGTCGTACCGAAGCGAAAGAGATGGCAACAGAGTGCAACTGTGAGATTTAGCTATATAGCGTACAGGAGAATATTGGGCAGTGACTAATGCCGGCAATTGTTGCCGCTGCTCGCATCGCCATCCTTGCAGTCCTTTCGCGCTTTGCCGCACTTGTCCGCATTTGTTGACTGATGCTGCCGCTTCGAGCCGTTGGCCTGTCCCTGATCGTAATGCCGGTCCAGCATTTCAAGCAGCGTCTGCTGACGCTTGCCCCCGGCATGGGCTGGAGAACTGGCAGCACCAGCGACAGCAACTGCTGTTTTGTTATTGCTGTTATTGGTTGGGATGGTAGTGGTGGTGGTGGTGCTGCTGCTGCTACTACCGCCGCTCTCAAGACTTGCAGCCAGCATCATGGCATTGGCCTGCTCCTGTTCGGCATCATCATCCGAAACTAAAGCGCCATTGTTTTGCGAACAGTCCGAATCGGCAAATATATCTGGACTCTGCTGCGTTGTTGCGTTTGTAACTGGAGCTGGAGCTGGAGCTGGAGCTGGAGCCGGGGCTGGAGTTGGAGTTGGAGTTGCTGCCGGAGCTGTTTCCTTTGGTTGAGCGGATGGCTGCTTGTGTATCCTCTTCAGCTCTTCGAGCACAAATGCATACAACGACTTACTGCCGCCTTCTTTCTTGAAGCGACGCAGCACGGAGTAGAGCTGCTGCACAGTGGTGCCATGTGCTCGGAACAGCTGCCAGAGCACGTGCAGATCGTCGCGCAGCTGGCGATTACCAAATGTGTAGTAGGCCAAGGGGCGACAATGGTGCGCGCAAACCATCATTTGAATGAGAGCCTTGAGGTGCGGATCGCCGCCAAAGGCGCCACAGCCCCAGTTGCCGGTGGCCACGCCCGGCGGCGGAGTAGACAGCCAGTGCCTAAATCCAATGGAAGCCTTGTTCAACTCACGCAACATAAGCTCCTCGCGATACTGATGTGATTGCAGCTCCTGGCCAAAACTAAGTGCATCAATGGCCACAATAGCCGTGTGACGACGTCGCGAACTGTCGTAGGGTGTGCGGTCATCGTGGTTGCCAGCCCAGACAAAGCTGCTCGCATAGCCCGTGTAGTTGCTGTAACGCTCGCTGCCAACCATCAGCAAGGCCTCCGTGGGCAGCAGACACTCTGTGAAGAGCTTCGACACCAGAAGCTCCGGGCAGATAACAAAGCGTATTTCCTCCTGTACACAGCCCTGGCCCAGGACACCACCGCCCAGAAATTTATTGGCAAAGTCGACCTGCAGCAGACCAATGCCCTCATCCTCAATGGTGCCACCAGCATTAATATGCATGGGTATGCTGGCCAGAATCGCGCCGCTTGAATACCAGTTAACCTCATCCTCCGGCCTGCCACTGAGCCTCACAAACGTCAGGCAGCCTGCGGGCACGTTACTGGCGTCCCGTTCCGTGGGACAAACGCGACGAAAGTAATGAAAAATACATTTGAGTTTCTCCAACACCGCCGCACCGCCAGACTGGTAGAGTCTGTAAATTAAACATACGTATATATATATTTGTGTATATGGTAAATAGTTTGTTCTCACTGCCCAAACCTAATTCGGTTACCTATTGAAGTTAATATCGGGAAAGTTGCTGTACTCGGATTTGCGCTTGAGAGTATTACGACGAGGATATGTGCAAAGGAATGCGTTTGCCAGCAGGCACGAGATCTGCTCCTGGCTCAGCGACAGGGCAACTGACTGGTTTTGCTTAAGCAACGGTATCGGTGCCTTGATTAGCTCCGGCAAGCGCAGGGCTAGGCGGATAATGCGCGGCAGTAGATCCTCAAAAAAGACGCGCGACTCGCTTTCGTCCAGCTCCTCGTTGAATAGCTTGTGCAGCGCACGAAAGCTCCATTGGCCCCTGTACGTGGTATTGTACGAGAGAATTGCCGCCTGCAGCTGTTTGCTATTGCTTATCGGACGTAGTAGGGCGCGCTCTATCATGCCCCAGCGCGATTGAATGTCAGATGTGCCGTCCTCCGCCTCCACTGGATATTTGCTCTCTGCGGCACAGGGGAGACGTACATGCTCGGCGTCCCAGCGATGTGGAGCCCGAAACGGACGCGGCGGCTCAACAGCCGGCTCGCGTATTGGATGTCGATAGAGCACCTTGTGCTGGCCGCTTGGCTGAACGGCGCTCAAGTGATCCAATTCAAACGGATGCAAGCCACGATGCACGGACTCAATAGGCAAACAGCGCCAGTGCCATTGCGGCTCCGACTCGCCGTCGCTGTCTACGAAAATGGGAGGAAATCAAAATTGAAAAACCGGCGGTGGAAAATTTGCCGGACTCACCATCTGAGCGTTGCGACACAGGCGGCGAGACTTTTCCAGCGACTATATCCTGCCTCTCCGCATCTATTTCCATGCTGTTATTGCTTTCACTATCCATTTGATTATCACTGCTGTGCGTATGCTTGAAATCGGCAAGTTGTTTAACAAATTGAAAACGCGACAGCGTTGCCCAATGGAAACGTAGTGCTGGTAAACGTTTACTGAATTTTAACATACTCACGGAATGATTTTGCAGTATGTGCAATTTTTAATCCGCGCACACTTGTAAGTATCAAATTCGAAATATCATGTAAATAACATCTCACACGAAAAATAACACTTTTCACTTTATTTAACACATTTAGTATACGTATAAAATATTTGTATCGATGAAGAAAAACGCGCGTTCACAGTCAACTTCACGTGAGTCGAAAATTGCGCGCAGCCAACTTCACGTAAGTTCGAATTTGCGCGCGCGCAATCTTACGTGTGTGTTTTTGTATGGCATTTAAAGTAAACATATTACTGAGAATACTTAAAATGAGAGAAATATCAGAAAAATAAAGTTCGCCTGTGTATTTTCTTCAAAAAATGTTATTGCTCGACCATGCCATCAGAATGGTCTACGCAAATACACATTTGTTTATTTGAGTGAACCAAGCGAATTTCACGTAACCAATGAGATATACATAGACATAGAGAGAGAGAGAGAGAGAGAGGGAACATGTTAGGTACTTACTTTTGCTAACTGCACTTTAATTTACCGTTCGCTTGTGCTTAATATTTTGCTGTTTAGCGTCGGCCCGCACACATGCACATATACAAAAATGTTCGCGTGTATGTGCATATTAAGTACTTTCACAGAGTTCAACACACCTTTATCGATGCCTAATCAGCCGCACTAGGCGAGCTGCGCAGTTGCTGGATTTTATTTGGAACTCTTTTGCGTTAGCTTCGTGCGAAGCATCGCGTCGCGTCACATGGCGGTCAAATGCGTAAACAAATGAAAACAGCAAAAGAAAGCAGCAACAAAATTATCACTGAAATTTTTCGACCCGCGAAACTCAATTAGTTTTCTGGTGTGTGTGTGTGTGTGTGTGTGTGTGTGCTCTTGTGTATGTATGTTTTACTGTGTGTGTAGCCTTCAAGTCTACGCCGCAGTCGCCTTGACCATAACCTAGAAATATACATACGCGTTGTGTCGCTCTCAGAGATTGCCCGCATGCATATGTATGTATGTGTATGTGCTATAAGGTGTACATATGTGTGTTTACGTCAGCTGCGCAGCTGCAAACAGGTACGCAGGCAGCGGCAGTGACGCCGGCGTCCAATCAGGTGCCAAAAACAAACGACAACAGTGAAAGCAACAGCAACAAAGCGGCAGCATAAGGAGACACACAAACAGGCAATGAAAGCGCTGCCGGCCACAAATACATACATACATACATGTGAATGTATGTATGTATATATGTACATACATAGAGAGAATGCGAAATGTTACTAAACTTTTTCAAGGTCATCTCAAGTATGAACTACAAATCGCAATCACAATTAACGTCGACGCCGACGCCGACGTCGACGTCAGCGCACTCAACTGCAGGCAGCGTCAGCTGCGTATTGCATATTTTATTGTTGCTTAGTTGAGGGATAAGAAAATATGTAATTTTAAATGATGTGTCTGGAATACTCTCTTCAATGGATGACAAGTAGTTATTTGTGTAGTTGTTTTTCTTATTACAAAATCTTGCATAACCAAAAAAAAAATTGAAAAAAAAATACATTTTTGTCAGAACTTTTTTTTTCAGACAAACAACAAAACATTTGGAATTTAACTTTAATCGATGCGCTTGAGTAGTCACACAATATTATTATCTAAGCATCTCGTTTACAGTAAATCCATATCAATTTACTCGGATGCAAGTGACGTAATACTGTACGGTATTGTTGATATGATAACTAGATATATAACTAAAATCATGAACTTGTGTTAGTGCATTTATGTTTATGTTTGAATTCCCTACGAGTTTTTTAGCTATCAATTGTTCAGTTCAAAATTTCACTTTTATTGCTTATCTCATGCAGTGCGAGTGGATCACCCTGTGCTTGCGGACTGACACCCTGTAAACAGCACTCATTGCACTTTGCTCTAATGTTTTCAAAAGCGTAGCACAAGCTTTTAGGTGCGTTTCGGTAAGCTTTAAAGCTAAGCCGCATTTGTTTTGATTTGCTGCTTCTTTTATTTTCTTTTTTTTTTATTCTTTTTGCGTTTTCTGCGCTGGCAAAAACAAAAACGTTAATCAAATGCGCCAAGTCGCACGTTTGCCAATTTATTGTTGCTGCTGCTGCTGCTGCTGCTGCTGTCGTTCTTTTTGTTGTTGTCAGCGCCGCGTCGCAGCAACAAACACAAAAGCCAAGAAACAAAGAGGTGCGATAATCGAAGCAATCGAATATTATTTTTGATTTGCATTGTTTGCACTTTGTGTTTCTCCCTGTTTTCGCCTTGCCAAACGCTCGATTTTGCTGCGGAGTGGGCAATCGGGTGGGCTTTTGGGGCGTGGAGCACAAAGCAACACAATGCAATTTACGCACACACACGCACACACACACGCACGCCTGCATACACATATGCATATTGTACGGGCAGACGCTGTTGCCATCTATAAATAGAAACAAACTGGATGTGTGAGCTGTTAGTGGGTTGTGGGGCTGTTAGTGCACGGGGCGTGGCCAACCACGTGTTGCTAGGCGGGTCGCTCAACCCAGCTGCGCTGGCCATTTCTTCTTCTAGCTGCTGCACTTGCTATCAATTTTTATTTCTGTTTGTTACTTAACTTTGGCCCACACACACACGCACACACACATACACACACAGTCATAGATACACTCATGATTGCGCGCATGTGTGTGTGTGTTCCTCAGCTAAATTTTCGCATCGCATGACCTTGAAAATTCTATAGCCATATCTAAAAACGGCTGTGCGCTGTCGACGCCGGCGTCGACGTCGCCGTTGACGTTGACGTTGACGTCGACGATGACAAGTCAACAAACAGCGATAGAGACGCAGGCAAAACAACATTTTCTTTATTCTTGTTTGTTGCCCGAAAAACAAAATCACAAATTGTTACCGACACTTGCGCCCATGCATACATACATTTGTGTGTATGTATGTACGTACATACATACGTACATAGATACATTCATAAGTACATATGTGCTGTATGTATTAGCACACATAGTTTTCAGAAAAGGTTTACTGAAAAAAAAAAACAGATTTGGCTCAATTGGGAAGTTTTCACCCATTTCAGTGAAAAACAAGTAAATGGATCGAGTCGGGAGTCCCCGACTAGGGGATACCCTGCACCCTCTTCTTTCAACACCAAATGTACACCCGATAAGGGTTCGAACCCACAGCAAACCACACTACCTGCCGCCGTCTCTAGTCCGCAGCCACACCAATAATCGAGTATTGATGAGAAAAAAAGAAAGAAAAAAAAAAAACAAATTAAAATAGCAGCACAATGCAAACGCAATTGCAATGCTATTGATAGAATTCAAAGAAGACAACATTTAATTTTAGGCTTAATTAATAAAGATAAACATAATTTGTGCCCGGCCTAAACCAGTGCAAGCCACGCACAGGACTAACCTCTATTTAAACACAAAGGGCCTAGTCGAATATACATAAAGATATATATATTTAGCAAAACATTTGGTCCTTCGCAGGACACAAAAACCGAACTCTGAAACACCTACTCGACTCCACTGTATCAAATCTGTAAATATATTCCAAAATCTGGTTAGAATGAAGCATTGCAAACACGAAGATCTGATAAATTATATATAATTAATAAAGATAATCGATAGACATAAGGATAAGCAGTCAAAGGACTACCCCTACTATTAATTTGAAAAGAATTAATTATATTATGATTCTTATTTATTTATAAATAGGTGTGAAATATACGATCAATTGCCAGCTTGCAAATGGAAATTATTTTAGTTTTATTTAATATTTATTTATTTTATTGTTAACGAGCAAACACTTAATTATTGTTGGCTTTTATTTTATTTATTTTTTTTTTTGAATTTTCGTTCGGAAATTGTTTAACGCCTACACGAAAATGTCATTTGGTGCAAAAGTGACAACAATAAAGACGTATTAAAGCAAAAAAACAACAACAAATTATTGCAAATGAAAGCAACAAAAAAAAATATTTGGAAAAAGAGAAATCATTTCGCATTTCGCACGTTTTCAAAATAAAGCGCCAGCAAATACAAATTATATATATATATATATATATATATATATATATATATGTATGTATATATGGCTGAATAGTATCTGCGCTTTGAGCAAATAATAATATAAATATGTAAAAACAACAACAAGAAGGCCTTAACCCCAATAAATTTGTAAAACAATTAACAAAATACACGCGGGCCCAGCTAAAAATACAAAATTTACACACACATAAATTGAATAAAGTCAAAAAAAGACGAAAAATTATGTGGATCGCACGCGTACTTCAAATTGTTTTTGTTGTTGTTGTTGTTGTTGTTGTTTTTGTATTCCTTGAATGTTGTGGGCGGCTTTATTTTGACTGGGGGCGTGACAGTTTCAAGCGAAAGTGTTTCCATCAAAAACAAATCAAACAGAGAACAGATGGCGCCACATACAAAGCACTTGCAATTAACTGTACATGATGTTATATCTGTGTTATAATCGCATCGGAAATGGGAGCTTTGCCAGAGAAACCCTAGAGATATGGTTGAGCCTCGGTTAGCTCGGCTAGGAACTCTTTTGGCCGGGAACATCTCTTAACCAAGATGCCACTTTTAACTCAATTATCCGCAAGCTTTCTCTTTATCCTGCGGATAATCACAGTTGACCAAGATATTAAGTCATTCCTTAAGGGAATTTAAAAATAAATGTATTCTTTGAAATACAATAGTATAGCTATATAAATATGATTGTAAAGTTGTTCTTGTTATAAATAAATCAAAAATATAACATTTCTCGACAAACTGTACTTAACGTGAGGTACTTGCATATTCAATGTTCCTTCCATATAGTATCCATCTAATTGCATGCTTATGAATATGTCATATCGCCTGTGAAAGCAAGGGCTGCACCTTATGCCGCTGCCGAGCTTTTTCCTTTAACCACAAGGACCGCGGTGAGAGAAAGGTGTGCAAAGAAGGCAATTTTCTTGATTTCAATAAACTCGCGTTAACGAGAGTTCTCTAGATACAAAATGCTTATATCGATTTTGCATTGATTTCCTAGAAACGGGTCAAGTTATCTATGGTTTGAAGCTAGCCCGTAATACAGAGGAGCCATAGGCGAACCTATTCCCTACCCTCAAGAGTTAAGGCATTCATAAAGTAAAATATTCTGACTATGCATTTGATATATATTTAAGTAAGAACTAATTGTAATTCCCTAAGAGCCGAAAGCATAAACAGTTATGTTTTGCAATTTGTTGTACCGCTCCGCTTGTCAGCTAACATGAACTTTGACTGGAACTTGATAAAGCCAGCTGCCGTTTATACCAAGCACACAAACACAAACGCATGTGAGTATAGCAAATATGCACATGTGCTCGCTTTATGCACTTGCCGTGTGCAAAGCTCAGAACGCAACAGACTGATAGACAGAGAGAGAGAGGGGGAGAGAGAGCTTTAAAGCGCGAGAAAACAGACAGGTGTTGCCTTGCATTGTTCTTGTTGTTGCAATTGCTGCATAAAGTCATTGTACGACCTTTAAATGCCGTTGGCTAAATGCAATTTGCCAATGGCTAAGACGCTTGGCTCAATCCCAATCCGGCGACTTGTGTTAATCGCATGGGTGCAGACAAGGGGGGGGTAGGGCTCGGTATGCTTAGCATTAGTCAGCTGCCATTGGGCTTATCAGTGTGCTAGTTGGGGACAACAACAACAACAACAACAAAAAAGAAGAACATGCGAAGCACACCTCAAGACAAACGACACAAATGCCGTTTTGTCTGTGCCAGTGCCTGGTGACTAATCTTCCCCCCCAACACCCCCCCCCCCTCCACACACACACACGCACATGTTGTTGATGATGTGTACTGTAACTAGCTCGGTCAGGGTCGCCGGCAGCGGCTTTGCCGTTAGTTGAACGCATGATGAAATTCAAAGGCAAAAGCCAAATGCGATTCCAAAGGAGAACCAAAAGAAATAGCAACGCGAACTATGTCAAAAGGCGATAAGCGATTATCAGGTGTTAAGGGAAGCGGTAGCGGGAAGGCGCAGGGTAAGCCGTTTGCAGAGAGCAAAATGATTCAAATGACGCAGACGACTTTTCAAACGAATGTGGATCAAAAAGCGCATTGAAATTTGGGATTCCCATATTGAAACATTCTTAAAATAAAACTACAAAGAAAAAATACGATTGTCCGGCACTGAACGACTAGAACATACCCTGTGTCCAGTGCCGTCACAAGTTTTTTTCGAAGAATGAACAAACCTAAACTTTTGGATCGAATTACATATATTCAATTTTTGTATGGATTTCTTATCGATTTTGGAAAAACATGAGTTATCGTTCATTTTTAATAGGCTCGATGCTTGTGCTAAAAAAGAACCTAGATTACAAAAGAAATTTCTAAAGTCTCTTAAATCGAAGTGTTTTTCATCGACTCATCTATTGATTCCGTTCAGGAACATACATATACATATATGTACATTTCATACATACATTACATTTCATAAAAATATCGAGTGTAAATCGAAATCAATTAGAATTCCTCTCAACATTTACAGTTACAATCGAAAGTCCTGGGGAAAAGCTTGTGAAAAGCATGTTTGCAATATCGAAATCTATTTGAGCAAAGAAATGGAAATGATTTTTGAAATGTTTATTTTGTCAAAAGATAAAAATATGAAAAGGAAATTTGTAGGTGTCACAAGTATATTTTCAATGTCAACGCTTTAATAATTTTCCCAGTCAGAGCAAGAAAATGTTTATTTGGGGGAAATGCCACATGCGCTCCTCATATACATACATACATATGTATATGTATGTATTATATTTTAATGACAATTTCAATTTATTTTCCCATATTTCGCAAATTTTTGACAAACTCAAATATGATTCCTTTCAGCTGTTTGTTGTTGTTTTTATTTTGTTTTTGCATTTGCGTCAGAACGCACATCAAAAAGGGCCAGAAAATTACAACAAAAACAAAGGCAAATTTGATGCACGTATGTATGTATGTATGCATGTATGTATGGGTTGTCAGTAATTGTGTTAGGGGCGGCTGGGCGTAGCTGGATGTTAATTTTGCATTTCGTTAACAGTGGAACTCACACACACACACGCACACTCACACTCGCATACGTAATAAAATTGTTGTTTGCAGTTTATGGTCTTTTTAATTATTATACAATTTTCGGTGAGTTTTTTTTATCGCTCACTTTTTCAATTTCATTTTACGCGTTGCACATTTGCTATTGCCTAGCGTTCCATCATCGTGCATACATGCATATACAGTCACATATACATGTGTACATCGCACATGGCGGCAGCTCTGTCAATGTATTTGTGTGTTTTTGTGCTTGACTATGTGTTAAGTGTTTATGTATGTATGTATATATAAATATATGTATGTATATGTGTATCTGACATCAGCGACAACAATAACAAAGCAACGTGCGCGCCGCGCAAAAACAAAGCAAAAAACTTAAACCAAAACCAGTAAACACGTCAGCGGCATTCAAAAGAGACCAGAAAACTAGAGAGCGAGAGCAAGAGAGTGAGAGAGAGAGCGCGCGAAGGCAGCCAGAAAAAACCGGCTGATAGTTTTCCCAAGACTGAGAAACTGACACGTGAGCTTTGTTATGTGAAAGAGAGAGAGAGAGAGAGAGAGAGCGCGCGTAGAGCGTGCGTGGACAAAAACAAGTTTTGCATACCAATACTAATGAAAATGAGCATCTTTTTCGTGTTTTGTTTTGACTGTTTAGCAGAGAGCAAGGCACCCGCTTCAGCACTTGCATTCGCACTGCCAACGACAACACACCCTGACACACATATGCAAACACACACACGCACACACATTAAACAGCCATACATATGCCCATATTTGTATATGTACACCCCCACTCACACGCATTTGTTAAGTTGTAAACAAGTTTGAACATTTTTACGTACATTTTTGTCGCGTGATTTTTTAGGCACACAGAAAACAAGGCGTTGTTCGTGTGAATGCGCTCAAAAGCAAAACACACATCTCCATCGATCATACAAAGTTTTGTTCTCTCTTCTGCTGTCTTTGTTTTTATCTGTGTGGGTGTCACGCCTGGTCTATTGCCATCTCGCTTTCACGCGCTGCTCGCCACTTTATTATTGTAGGTCATAAATGCATTCACATGACTGCATTTGTTTGTATTAAAACGCCTCTGTCTGTGTGGGTGAGCAACTCAAGAAGAGCAGAAGAGCACGTTGGAATACATATGTATGTATTGAGTTGTGTTTGTGTGCGTCTCTGTACATGTGCATATGCATGCATGTATGTATGTGTAAATTTCGTGTACAATTTGAGTACGCTACTCTACAGGGCATGTGAGCAGGTTCTATTTAGTGGGCCAAAATAACAGACATTTCTTGTAATCAAGATTTTCAATAACAACAATTTAAATAAGTTCGTTATAAATATTTTTGCAGCTACAGCGTCCACCACCGGTCTAACCGAGACTAATGCAACTGCAATGAGAGATTTGCCTTATGACTGCGCGTTCACTTAACGTCTCGTCATACACGTAACAACCAACGGTAATTTTGACTCAAGAGGGCGTTGTGTAGGCACACAAGCAACTGAGAGCATAGACCAGTCGTCGTAACCTATCGTCGTATGCAAGGCCCAATGTTATTGTTGTTGTTAATAGTCGCTGTCTCGTGGTTATAATCAAAGCTGACGCATTGCAATTAACACACAGATACTTACACGCACATTGTACGAGCGAATGGTAGAGAGAGAGAGAGAGAGGAAGAGAGAGCCACACATACAGAGAAAGCCAGCAAATTTTAAAGAGCGCGCCTTGCATGCAGTTGTTTTCCCTCATTCTGTTTGCTTTATTTTCTTTGTTGCGTTGACTTTGCATGTTTGTTACTGCTCTTTGTATGCATTTGCATTTGTGTGTGTGTGCGTGCGAGAGTGTAGCCTCTCAGTTCCTCTCTTTGCTTTGTTTGCTGTTATTATTGGTGCTACTGCTGTTAATACTGAGCTTAAGAGAGCTCTAATCATTTGTATTTTCACTTTGCGCAAATTACAACAACAACACCAAAACAATCCGCCAACCTGACAAAAAAAAAAAAAAAACACAAACAAAACAAAAGAAAATCACTTAAAGCGAATTTTAAGTGTGACATAAACTAAGTCTTAATATATGAATATGTCTGATTTCTCTTCACATAAATGTACATACATATGCGCATGCATATGCGTGTATCATAATAATTTCTGCACTTATTTACACACTGACACTTGCATGTATGCATGTATGCATGTATGGCTGTGCATACGTTGCAGACTTGGTCAGTGTGGGCTGTGTGAAGTGCCGCAAACACTTAACGTGCAACGTGACGTATGCGCATTGCAGTCATATTTGGCGGCACCAATAATGCAGCATGTATGCACATACATATGTTGCTTTATTTTGGCTGATTGCTTTGCTGATTTTTTAAGGGAGCAATGTAAAACTAGTGAATGCTATGTGTTATTATTTTATATCTTTTTTTTTTTTTTATTATTATTGTGTGAGCGACGTGAGAGCATATAAAAAGCTTTTAGAAGACTCAGTTGCGTTTGAATTTAAAATGATTTTTTTTTTAAGTTTTTCGCTCGATCATTGCCAATGGCAATGTTTGTATGTATGCATGTGTGTATATATGTATGTGTGGATTGCTGTTGTCACAGTCTGATACGATTAACAGTTTTGCTTCACTGCAATTATTGTCTATTTTGCCTATTAACGTTTCGTTCTTTTGCCTCCAGATTCAGAAGTCGTCCGTCTCCGTCTCCGTCTCCGTCACCGTCTCCTACGACGTCTTCCTCTTCGCCTCCCTCTCACACTTCGTGTGTCATTTTGCCATTTGCCAGCGAATACCGTTGCATTCAATTTGACGGAAATTGGTTCTCTATACTGTACGTAATATGTCACATAAATGTGTGTGTGTGCGTGTGTGTGTGTGCATGCGGATACTTTATGCATGTGTGAGTGCATGATCGTATCTAAGTTCTCATTGCTGGTGCATTCCTCAAACAAAGAGCGTTTCGAACAAAACTAGAAAATCCATTTCCTGTACACTTGGCCAACTCAACTGATAATAAATGTATACGAAACATCTACATACATATATACAATATATGTACAATATATATGTAACATATGTACACAAATGTTGTGTGAAATGTGAAATGATAATGTCAGCGTCATTGTACTAAGGTCTCAAGAAAATCTAGGAAAAATGCCAAAAATACAATTCCCAAGGGCTTAGGCTTAGGGATTTCTGATATAGAATATTGATATATCTTTCGGTATACATATATGTTTGCATATGGCATATAATAGCTGGAAAAATTCTACATCTGAAAATTCCACCATTTACCTCTAACCATACATCTTGAACCCATTCTCTCTTGAACCTCACGTCTCTAGATATTTAAAAATATAAAACATATTTGATAACATACTGTGAAAGCTCTCATAAGCGGACAGCTACCATCCCAGCTTTTCTGTTCTGCTTCGCGAGATGTCCGCTGAAAAGAAATTTATCAGAAAACACAGGAAAATACATATATAATAATAATTTTATACATATTTACAACACTTATGCATTATATGCAAAAGTTATAAAATATATCTTGTAAGATTTTTACTTTATGAGAAACTCTCATCCCGTCTAGTTTAAGACTATTTATAGATTATTCTTATAAAGTATACTTAGCTGCAATTAAAAATATCAATCGAACAATAAACGATAAAAATAAGAAGAACATTTCTACTCAATGCCATGCCTGCAAGGGTATTCAATGTTCGGCGCTCCAAAGCTTTGCATGCTTCGAAGAACTTTTTAGGATGATGAATGAAAATATTATACATATGTTATTTCAAATCTCTAAACGTGCCACTAAATTAGAAGCCATAAAGGTCCATCAAGCGCCAATTAAAAGTTAATTTGTTGTGTGTGTGTGTGTGTGTGTGTGTGTTGTATTTTCCAACTAATAGAACGTGCCAAATTCCAATTAGAAGTTGACGAGTTGCTGTAAAACTTTGTCCTGTAATTTTCTACTTTTTTCGCATATGCAAAGCGACTGATTGCAGCAACAACAATAACAAGAACAACAACAACAACTGGCAGCAACTGACCGTGAAACTTGCAACAACAACAACAACAACAACAACAACAACAACAACAGCTTTGACAAGTTGCAAGCAACACACTTCCAGTTGCAATTTCAGCTCCATTTGCCACTCGCCACTTGCGACCTGCAGCTCATGTGCTGGCTTTTCACTTGCAACACAAACGCAGCATTGCCGTCTTATCAGCAGCAGCGGTAACAACAACAACAATAACAGCTGCATGCAGCTCTTGTTGGCTGCTGCTACTAGCCCCCTCCCCCCACCACCACCATCCAATCCAACTGCGCTGATAAGTGTTTGCATTTTCCTCTTTTTCTTTTTTATAAACGTGTACATGCCTAAGTCTTGAATCTACAAAGGCGCGAGGGCGGCAGAGGCGGGCAGACAGTGAATGTGATAAATAACAGTGTGTGCGCGCGTATGTGTGTATGTGTGTGTGTGTGTGTGTGTGTGTGCGTGCTTGTGTGTGTAAATATTGCATAGGACCGAAAGGCAAATAACAAACTCTGCAATTACAAAATACAAGCACGACTTGCAAATGCACAGAAAACACGTTTGTCGCGAATGCGAATACCCTACATTCAGAGAACCGCTAGACATATTATGAGACACCTATAAGAAACGGGTATATTGGTTACGTACGTTTGGTCGGTTGTCCAATTGTTTGCTGAAAATTAATAAATAAAGTGTTAAGGCCAAGTTTGATAGTGAAAGCCCAGTTTTAGGAACCGAACCTCCAGTCGAGGCGTTGGTTTGAACTGTGAACTTTGGCATCCCCGTTTGGTTTTAGAGCTTTCGGTATATTTTCGATAAGCTCCCAACAGATAAAAGGTTATTTTATTGTGAACAAATGCAGCAATTCAGCTGTTGTGCTAAGTGTACATTCATAGCGAATATACCCACTATAGAAGACCTTATTCTTGTAGGGTAACGGAGCACAGAATTTCGAAAGTGAAAAGCTTGAACAACACAGAACAAAATACGCCTCCACCCAGAGTCTGGTCCCTGTTTTATTATTTTTTTTTTTTCTTTTTCGATTTTGTGCCTGCTAATTAGAGTGTCATACATTGATTATACACACAGGCACACACGTCTATAGGTCTGCATGTGTGTGTGCATGGCGATTTCAGTTTGACAGGCAGCCGTGCAGGCGACGCCGTCGCATTGATAATAATGTTAGCACACGTCTCTTCAGTTGAGGCACTTCGGCTTTGCCATGACTCATGCGACATACAAAAAACGGAATGCCTCCGATGTTTCGATAGGGTTTTCATACTCACTGAGAAACGTATCAATGCTATCACGATTTCGAATATTAGTATATATTATATATATTAAGCTTAAGACGTAATTCTGTCAACACATGGACAGATAAATATTTCACTATCCGGGATCGAATACCTGGTCAATGAATTTGTGTAGTATTGTATTAGGTCCTTGCAGTTAGCGCTATTGAAGAATAATAATAATAATAAGGATGGTAATAATAATATTAATAATAATAATGATAATAATAAAAATAATAATAATGATTATAATGATAATGATAATTTTAGTGACATTGATGATGATGATAATGATAATGATAATGATAATGATAATGATAATGATAATGATAATGATAATGATAATGATAATGATAATGATAATGATAATGATAATGATAATGATAATGATAATGATAATGATAATGATAATGATAATGATAATGATAATGATAATGATAATGATAATGATAATGATAATGATAATGATAATGATAATGATAATGATAATGATAATGATAATGATAATGATAATGATAATGATAATGATAATGATAATGATAATGATAATGATAATGATAATGATAATGATAATGATAATGATAATGATAATAATAATAATAATAATGATAATGATAATGATAATGATAATGATAATGATATGATAATGATAATGATAATGATATGATAATGATAATGATAATGATAATGATAATGATAATGATAATGATAATGATAATGATAATGATAATGATAATGATAATAATGATAATGATAATGATAATGATAATGATAATCACAACATGTTTGATTCTAGAATTACTCAGACTTTTAAAAAAAGGTTTCAACACGAAACAACGTCCTTTTTTGCCTTTTACTTAGATGCATTAAAATTTAAGCGTATTATAAATTCTGTTGCATGATTATTGCTCCTCAAAAAACATATATGTTATAGATTTTGTTTGTTGTTGTTGTTATTGTTTTTGTTGTTGTTTTTGTTACCCTTGGTTAATAGCGTCATCAAAACTCGACAGCATTTTGTTTGCCATTGTCGTCATAGCAGTCGCACAGTGGAGCTAAGTCCGTAAATGCAGATGTCCTTTAAATTCGAAAGGTTAAATAGGGTTGAAATACGTAACACTCGTCAGTTCCAGATTAACTATCGACTTCAAATATATCTTCTATATTGGGAATTTTAATGTTTGACATAATTTTCATTGATTAAATATCCTGATAACTTTTATATGTCTCTCCTATGTTTAATAGAACTCTTAACAAAGTATTTTCTTGAAACTCGATGGATGTACTGTAACACATTATATAACAAATTTATAAAATTATATTCAACTATAGAACACCCTTCTTTATCCAGGCATTACCTTTTTTATCATCGAGTTGAAAGATCTGGACTCTGACGCTCGTGCGAATTACACAATTGTGTCCTGGATTTTAAAAACATTGCCCCACTGTTCGTTGTGCCCAAAGTGTGCGATGCATTTAACACTTGAAAGCATTCATGCCCTTTCAACAAAATACTTAGAGGGCATATTTGGATTATTGTACTTTAAAATAAAACGCGATGGCGAGCTCTAGAAGATATATAAATACACTTTGTGCACTACATTTTAGAAAACAACAATAAAAAATAAACAAATTTCTGAATTTCAGGACATTTTTGTTTAAAATATAAAAAACCAACAAAATTTTCCTATTTAGAGCATAATTTGTTAAATTTATTCTAAACTATAATTCATAACATTTACTTTATAAATAGAACAACATGAGAAAATATTTTGAATTTATGAAATTCTCTAATTCATGTTTATGAGTGTATAAGTATTAAGTGCTCAGAGGGTATTGGGTATTGTCTAGTCGAGCATTATTTATAGCTTGACCGTAAGTACTTGTAAAATTGAAAAGACATGCATACATATGCATACTGTATATATGTAATGCATGCATATATGCTTGTGCTCTTATGTGCGAGAAGTTTTGTTGCTGTTGTTTTTGTTGTTGTTGTTGTTGTTGTTGTTGTGTCTAGCCCTATATCAGTATGAGTTATATTTTCGCTCCCTTTTTATATGCGCAAACACTCCGCTTGATTGATTTATGCATGCAAACAGTTGAGAAAACAGCACACCTATCTCCATCCCCTTTCACTGCACTCCCCCCGTGCAAGCCCTGCCCTGCCCTGTGCAGAATCGGCAGCTGCAGCAAAACCAAAACGAATTCCGCCTCTAGGGATTGTTTATGGACTTGGCACTTGGCACATGATGCACTCCCTGCAAGAGATGGAGCTGCTTTTGGGCATATGGAGCACGATACAGGCACGATGTGCTCGGGCCTCGGGCAAACACGTACATATGTCATATATTCGCCAATATATGAATATCGCAGCTAATTACTTCTCGTTCTCGAATTGCTGATACAAGTATTTGTTAGAAAAATCTCATTTGCAGTATTTACACAAAAATGTCTGAACATCAAAATTCAAGAAGTTGTCGAAAAGATTACGTTTTGATTTAATTGAAACATTTAAAACATTTTTCGTGCAGGCCTGTGCGCTTTTTCAAGTCCATGATAGGTGCCTGGACCTGCGCCCATCTCTATTCCCTATAAACTGACTTTGTGTGTCTGCAGGTAAATTTTACGTTTGCCATATTTATGCAGCCCACAAATTTGGATCATTGAGAAGCCTATGAAACGCTGCATTTCTCAGCTGTTGTCCACTTTTTGTGCTTAACACCCCAAAGTGATGTTTAATTAGCATCTTTCGGATAATAAGACTACACATATTAGACCGTTTTGTGATCCATGCTTGAGGAATCAGAAGTAGCCGGCACCTTAGAAATGAATTAATGAAGTTTTATGCAAATGTAAGAAGCAGAAGGCAGAAGGATGACGAGTCGATGTCTGAGTCGGTCAAGTCAAATCATTTGTCCGAAGCGATCGGATCGGGCCACTATATATAAAACTTAGTTGTTGTATTGTCAAGATATATTAACCCAACCTGCTTCCTCCAGGCTCTTCACATATGAGCCAAGTGTAATTAACATATAATAAAGCTATAATAAAGTTTTTAGAGATATTTTACCCAAATTTATCAAATTGTGATCTTCGCAACTCACGTATACGCAAAATCATAAGTTATATGTTGGTAAGGGTATTTAATATTCGGCGTGCCGAATATAGCTTTTATTAGTTGTCTCTTCATTAGATTGAGTGTATCAAATGCAATCTCTTGTTATAATCATCATCATGATTATCTTCAACATCAGCATCATAAATGGCATCATTAACATCAGCAACATCATCATCATGTTTTTCAACATCTTCAACCTCATCAGTGTCCCCATCATCTGTCGCTAATGTTTCGCTAATTATTTGACTGGACTGGAAGGAAGTCTGTTGCATGCCTCTAATTGGGCATTTTGTTGCCTGAGCGAGCTCCTCCAAGCACACACCATCATCATCTATGGCTATGCCTGCATTTGATGGCAATCCTTTCAGAGATCCGGAGCACAAATGGTCCATTACATTTGCCGTTGGTCGTGCCTAGCGTTAATTTGAATTTATGTGTAGCCAAAGCTGAAGAGCGAGTTCTTCAGCTCAGTACGGAAAGAACTCGACAAATTTGTCGCCTTTAATTAAGAAGTGTCTCAAGTGTCTGCTCGTATTGTGTGCCTGGAATAAAGCGAATAAGAAGTCTGGCGACGGCTAACGTCATATTTCAATAGGGCATTATTTCACTCAAACAAGAGGCATCGCTGCATTCGCAAATGCAGTTAAGTTGCAAGTTGATGGACGCTTAGTTTGAGCTTAAGAAAATATGGGACGTCATAGCGAAGCTTCAATACCCTTGCAATCCTTTGATATTGAAGTTCAAGGATAAGGACATTCTGCTCAATTTTTAGATGACAAGTGCATTTCTTAAAGAAAAAAGCAGAGTGTATACGATATTGTGGGACCATCTAGCCGGTTCTTAAATATGAACTGCCTGCACAGTTTCAGGATGATAGCTTTAAGACTTAAACACTAGTTTCTTTAGAAGCAGAGCGGATATATTACTCAGTAATACAAATACTTTATGGGGTCGATATCCTTCCATTCATTACACAGTCCGTCTAATGTATCGGTCGATAACATGTCATTTGTACAGAAAAGATAAATCGCTATGTCTATATCTCTCGAAACATGAATATCTCTCAAATTCCGAATCTGTAATTAGGCTTTACATTATTTGTTTTTTAGCTTTTAAGGATGCCTGTTATCGATAGTCTGCGCTGCCTATCGATAACTTCATATGATTTGTAAGCACATAAATGATTATACGAATACAAGATTTACCTAAAAGTGAATCGATTTTTCATGCATTTCGGACTGTCTTTCATCTTGCCACCAATTCCACTGCATTCTCCCGCCTCCATCGGCTCCACCCACGCACCATCCAAAAGCCCCCTCCAGGCGCAGTCTATGGCGCGTGCTGATTGCATTTATGTCAACGTACGTTTTCAATGTTAAAAAATGTTGGGTCTGCCAAGGGGCATGGATGGAATTGGAGGAAAAGCGAAATGCAATGCAAGGCAACAGAAATTATGCATGAAAAGAGGCACAAAAATCGACTACATATGTGTGCAGCTGTGTGTATATGCACATATCTATGTATGTGTACATGCACATAAGCAACAAACATGTCCAAACACACACTCAGATAGACACGGGCACAGACTCAGATACAAATGCGGATACAGATACGAATATAGAGGCCGTGTGTGTGTGTGTGTGTGTGTGTGTGTGTAATTGCAATTGCAATGCAAATGCAGTCGAAAATGGAAAACGGAACAATGGAAATGCTTACCCCACGTATCGCGCCTCTATCTGCATTCATATCACTAACCAGGGCCCCGCATAAATTCCAACAACAACAGCAACCTATAATCAAAGACCAGAGTCAGGGACTCGGCGCATTGCAATCAGTTGGTCAGTCAGTCTGTCAATTGTTATACCCTGTTCATTTCTTCAATGTGTAAACGGGTATAATAAACCTGGAAAAGTGTCCTGAGTCCATTGAAAGGAAACCTACCCAAAATACCAAAGAAACATATATTGAATCTTAACAGAGCTAGAAATATAATTTTTATTACGACCCATCCGAACTTCCTCTGATATTAAGAATTTTTCTGAGAGTTATATACTCCATCTTTGGGATGCGCACACAACTGAGTGCTATATTTATGCCCTGCAAATTGTATGCCAATCGATCAACAAATACAAGAGTTATCTGAGAATGTTTTCCAGTATATGTAAAGGAATAGGTATGTAAGGGTCATGCAGAGGATATCTGCCAGTTGGGCCTGCTCTACCGAACGTACAGTAATATAGTATACATAAGTATATATGTACATATGTGTGCATTATACACCCATTACGTGTGCCTCTATATAACGCACATCTAGGGAGGCTGCGGGCATGGTAGGGTGCACAAGTGCGAGCGATGACCGAGCGTTCAAGTTCAATGTAATACGGAATATGCGCATACTTTTTGAATCGGGTGCCGCAACTCAATTGTAGATGAAATGCGATATGATGGGACGCGGCTTTAGACTATAAATTAGCCATGTTTTAAATAGAATATATACTAAAATCAGCAATTGGACTAAACAAAACTAAATATTCATTTCTAAAACTCAAGGAGACTTGGAACTTGGTTCATTTTAAACATTTTTTGTCTAATTAGAAGAAATAAAAAGATGTAGAACATTTTCTGCTGCAAATGAGGCTTGAATCAGTTAAATTTAAAAATGACAACAAATTATAAATTGACTCATAAATGACTTTCGCAATAATATATATATATATATAATATATGCACACATCGAGTGTCCCAATCATGAAACCAATGGAACACTTAAATTGTAAGCCTTGGGTCGCGCATTGTCTTGGCTGATTCTAAATATATCCTTTAACCATTTCTATGGAAATCTGGCACACAATTTTTCTAAGAATTCGAGCAGTTGGTCTGTATTGAAGGCACGTATGCATTAGGTAAACGCTACACGTGAGCGATACTCCTAATAAGACACATGCGTCTGCTCTGACATGCAGTTGATGGCCACCCGAGCCACCCCATTGCTTGTGATTCGCCAAGATTGTGCGACCCCACAGCGTTTCTGCCACTCGCCACGTTGCCGTTCCATGAGACATATGGCCAACAGCGCGAAGAGCGGCCACAAAATGCGTGCAGGCGCGCGACTCGCACAACGTGGCGTATGAGTAACGAGACGCTGCGTAACAAAACCTGACAAATGCAGTACAAATTGGAACAACAACAACAGCAACAACAAACGAGTGCAAAGTTACGCCAAGTGCCTTAACTGCTGCCATTCCATGGAATTTTAATTAAAAACTTAACCAGCTCAAAACGAAAAAGAAAAGGAAAATAAAAACACAAACAATTGAATCAAGAATTTGATCTTTAGGCTCCCAAAGATTAAATACCCTGGCAACACAGATTACCCTGAAATACACACGCTTTGATGACAAACTGTTCTTAATAAAACAAATTAATTGAATGAAAAGTTCATTAAATAAGGCAATTTCAAAGGATTTTCAAGCGAAACTCGATGCGACATTTAAAAATGTCTATGTAAAAATAATTGTTTGGTTAATTGATTCTTTGATAGATTTATGATTTACCTATAGCTTTATGCAAATATACTCTGCTTACCTTCAATTAATGAAGCTAGCAGACGAGTTTTGAACAAAATTCCACCCGCAACTGTGAAAAATCGGTGGAAAACGCTTGCGTGAAACTTCAACTTCAACGGATTCCACGATTTGTCGTGTTTTTGCGCAATCCGCTGCGCTAAGTGAAAATGCGCACTAAATCTATAATGGTAAAATGTAAACAGATGGGAAATGGGTGGATTTGTAAAGTTGAATATGAGAATAATGTTAAGAAAATTTGACCCACACGAAACCGGATCAAGTAAGATGATTGGTCAAGTTGTGAAAACCATATGCTGATATAGAGATTCGTTTGTATGCGTTACATGTTGCCTAATCGCATTATCATACCCGCTGCAACATTGTGAGTGAACAATGGAATAGAGCCAGGAGTGCTCATAGACTATAGATAGGCAGGGGGCTGGCATTTGAATGTGGGCACATAAAATAATTATATAACAAGAGCAAGAACAATAATATCGGCCGTCGTTCGACAGCTGACAGCTGTGGTTAAAAATTGCTTTGGGATTGCTTGAACACAATTAATTAGATTCCCGGCTCGAAGGAATAACGTTAAATGAAATAATTGAATTATCCTTACAATAAACTTGTCCAATCATTCAAGCATTTAATTCGCACCTGGTAAAGTTGCCATTTAGAAGCTCTAGCCGCAAGTGCCAAGACTATGAAATACCCTGTACACAGTAATAGCCATAGAGATTGTATAGTTCACGTAACTGGCATGAAAATCGAAAAGGTGTAAATGTTCAATTATAATCCATTTGAAATACATTTAACCGTTTAACATCTGCATTCTAGAATGGACCCTGGCAGTTAACATTAGTTAACAGCATAGTCTTTGCTAGCTTGGTCGCATTTCCGTTGCCTGTAATTCTCAAGTGGTTATAGCTTCGTACTGAGAAGAAGGCTGTGCAAATCTAAAGGCGAATACAAACTTTGCTGATGAGAGAACCTGTTCTTGAAACAACTGCACAGCGTGTTGACTAACATTATCCCTAAACTGAACAGCATATAAAAAATAATAATAATTGATTAATGATCTCAATATTTATCTCAATATTATATACATGTAGATCCTTGCTATGGCATACTACTAAAATGTTAACTTTATTAATAATTCCAGATCCTAGGAAAACTGCATAAGGATTAAGGCCTACGCTAATTGACTGTAAGGGAATATATAAAGAAAATATAAAAGTAATCGAGATATGCTCAGAAACCCAGATACATGATAACGATATTTATCGATTTATCGATATTAAGCAAAAAAGAAAAGCGTTTGCAATGTCCGAGATGGAAGCATTCATGCAGATGGACAAATGGAAGGAATAACCCGGTTCTTACATGGGGTTCAGATAAATAGAAAATTTTAGCAAAAAATTAAACATAAAAACATTTATCGGTTTGAATTCGGCATTTCAATTAGTTTTTAACCGGCACCCACATCTTAAACCAAATAAATTGTATCAAAAACAATCATCGAACTCTATATATATATAAATTATATATATATATATATAATCTAGCCCGCAGCTTCTATATGAAAATATCTACGATTTGCAATATATTCAGTAGAACGGGCAAATCTAATTAGGAAAACTAAATTGTTTGATAACAAATTTGAATATAAATCAGAAACCGTAGCATGGATCTGAGTGAAAAACCAGGCAAGGGCCAGCAACAATTTGTCGTGAGGCTTGCAGCTCGGGCCCTATATGCTTGCTGCAAGTCAATTCTATGGACATACATATATAACCGAAGGTTTCTTGAGCAGAATGGCTACATTAATACATAATTCAGTTTGGGGTGGGGGTGGCAGGCCCTTCCGGCTGTGAGCCCTGTCAATGTACACGTCTGCGTCACCGGGCTCGACTGCGAGTCCGGATACAGGCCCAGGCTCGAGTCCAGAAACTGGGCATTGCCTGGACATTTTATAAATAGTTAAGCGCACGAGAGTTGCGCGCGCGAGCCAGAAGCAAAAGTCTGCAGCTGGAACTGGACGGCGGCAATAGCGAATCCCCAGGACATTGCAGCCAACCAAAGGAGGCCAAAAGTCGTGTGGGCGATGGCAGCGCAGTCGACGCAGGGGCTTGCGTCATGTCTGATGGGGCGGCGCGACGTTGACAATTTGCTGCCTTCATTGCACAATTTAACAGTTATTGTTGTTGCTATTGCACAGTCTCTCTCTCTCTCTCTCTCTCTCTCTCTCTCTCTCTCTCTGTCTTTTCCTCACGCCCTCTAATGGCTGGCTTTTTCGCTTATTCGCTTGATGCGCTCTCCGAGCATGTCACGGCAACAAATTGTTGCACAGTCAGCTTCGGAGTTGACGCCAACGCAAACGCTGACGCTGGCGTTTCGCTGTTTTCATTCACATTTAACAGCGTGGCAAATTCGTGCTCTGTCTCTCTCTCTCTCCCTCTCGCTCTGCCCCACGTCTCTCTCTCACTCTCTCTCTCTCTATCTCTCTGTTGGCTACGCACGTTGCACGTTGTTGTTATTGTTGGCCTTTCTGTTGTGCGCTTGTTGTCGACTTCTTGCATTTGTTTTCCGGTTTTTATATTTTTCTTCAACTTTTTAACACTCCGCTTGCGACCACATGTCATATCAATGTCATTACAGTTTAGCAGGCGCTGTTGCCTCCAAAACTGTATTGGCCTACCCACTCACTGTGGCTCTCGTCCTGCCGGCCGCCATGACTTGCACTCTGCGCACCTGCGCTGTGTTTTTGCGACGCATTTTCTTGGCTGCTGCTTCACATTGTCTTTCGTCATCCTCTCTCAGTGTGTTTGCCTCGCTCTTTGCATTAAACGTTTGTTTTTGTTTTCGCACCATGCTCCTTACTCACCCGGTTTTCTGCAGGCTCTCGCTCTCGCTCTCGCTCTCGCTCTCGCCCTCGCTTCCCAACCTCCCAAACGGGCACTCTCTGAGTACACAAACATAACAACAATAAACCGTTTACGCTCTCACGCCTGTTTCGACGCGCTCTGCTGTCTGTGTGTGTGTGTGTGTGTGTGTGTGTTTGGGTTTGTTGTTGTTTGCCTCGTAATGAACTCCAATTAGAGGACGCGCTCCCGTTGGACTTCCTAGCCGTGCTCTGCACCGTTGCATCGGCGACGGCTGCTGCTGCGGCTTCTTCTTCTGCTCTCTGATCTCTGCTGGCAGAGACACAGAGGCAGCTTAAAAGCTACTTTTTTATTCTTCTACTAAGCTTCTCTTCTTCTACTTCCGCTTCTGTTTGTGGCATCTGCACTTTGAACTTCTAACACTGGCCGAAAACTTTCTGACTGAATATTATTTCCTTACATTTACGGCCTCTCCTTTCAAATATCCTGCATCCACAGCTCAATGCTAAATCGATATTTATCGATAAATTAAAATTTAGCGGCTGGTTTTGTCGCCGCACACTGATCGATCAGGTTTAAAAGCTAGCTAAATTAATAAAATATGATCAGGTATGTAATTGAGAAGCTCACACTTCTTTCTATATAGCTAACCGATAAGAACGACTATGGTCAGCTGCATGAAGATGATCCTGCTAAGAGCAAGGCTTGAATCCCTTCACTCGTTAAAAGTGATGAGAACTGACCCAATTCTCCCGTTTTATAGGACTAGTCGTAGGGCGCAGCATAATTCTGGAGTCGAACAATTGCGCAAACAATGCGCCAATGCAAATTGTATCGATCGCATCCAACCAGGTTCAAGGCTACTTCTAGTATTGATTATCTCTGTGAGCTAAGCAGCTTGGATTGTTGTTTGAATGATCGAGAACGTGGAAGTATCACGAACTGGTTTGAACCCGGTCTTCTAATTGAGAGTATACCATGCCCAAAAAGCAGAACCGAACCGAGCCGAAGCCCGCACCAAATAATGTTATTTTCCTTGATAATATATATATACTATTCTAGAAGCTACAAGTCAAGTTTAATGACTCTAGCTCTTATTATTTACCAAAGTTGCTCAAAAAGTCAGTAATTCAATATCGATTTCTATCGATTACTTGGAGTTATCGAGTATCGGACATAGCTAGATCGATTCGGTTGCTGATGCTGATATAGAATATAAGTATATACTTTTTATTAACCCTTGTTTAATGGTTTTCTTTATATACATTTATGAATAAGGCGAAAGTCTTCTGAGAGTAATAAATATTTTATTTATGCTATACGATAAGCTGATGAACATTGAATCTTCAAGATATGCTCAAAACCCTGGCTGCACATTGATATTTATCGATTTCAGGGAACCGGAACGATAACTAAATTTGTAACTTAAATTATCGGTTGAAGGGTCCATTTACATGGATGTTAACATTTTTATCGATTACTATATATCGTTTAGTAATCGATAACATATTCAAGGCTTGCCTTGCGGCTGTTGTAATCCTCTGATAAAAACTGAATTAACATTCATTCGATTTCCTTATCATCTCGGCTACAAGTCGTGACAGTAACAACGCTTCAACTGAATGCAACAACATATATTTGAAAATATTTAAAAACAAAAATAACAATCATAAAATTTATAATCAACGATTACGAATGACAATCCGTAGATATCATTCAAATGGTAGTCAACGGTTGGCGTTACTTATCGGTCACAATACTGGGTCCATCTGCTTCTTACCGCAACAACCAAACTTTTTCACCACAGACACACCTCCTAATCTTTCGTTCAATCGCCTCCAATTGAGAGATCAGCTCCATGCAGAGCTGTCCTCGCCGTGGACATCCGACACAAGGCTTACCGCCAGGTCCGCATGGCTTCCATGGACACCATGGCTTCTGGGTTGTTGGCGTGGGTGGTGCCCTTGTTGTTGTTGTTTGTGTCGTGGTTGTTGGTGTTGTGGTTGTTGGTGTCGTAGTTGTTCGTGTTGTGGTTGTTGGTGTTGTGGTTGTTCTTGTCGTGGTTGTTGGTGTTGTGGTTGTTCTTGTCGTGGTTGTACGTGTTGTTGTTGTCGGGGTAGTAGTCGTTCGTGTTGTTGTTGTTGGTGTTGTCGTCGTTCTCGTTGTCGTTGTTGGTGTTGTCGTTGTTCTTGTTGTTGTTGTTGTTGGACATGGTGTCGTTGTTGTTGTTGTCGTTGTTCGTGTTGTCGTTGTTGTTGGGCATGGTGTCGTTGTGGTTGTCGTTGTGGTTGGGCATGGTGTCGTTGTCGTTGTTGTCGTTGTGGTTGGGCATGGTGTTGTTGTCGTTGTTGTTGTTGTTGGGCATGGCGTCGTTGTTGTTTCACAGGGTTCTGGTGTTGTTGGTTCTGGTGTTGTTTCTGGAGGACAGCCGCAATCAGCTAAACAGAGATCAGCACTGCTTAAGAGCGCGATGCTCGCTGAAATTATGAATTTTGTTGCTAAGCCAGTCTCAAGACCAATTGCAATACGATTTTACCAATAAGGCAGACAACAGCTAGCTTCATTTCGATGTATTCACTGAGAGCTCTGTTTGATCCCTTCACTCCTAAAAGTGAAAGTGGAAACTGATAATTTAACAAGCCAATCTACGCTTTATATAGGGCTCATCGTTCTACTGTCGCTGTACACGTGCCATTCATTTTGGCATCGAACAATTGCGCAAATAAATGCAACTAAATTTTTGAGCAAATATTTATTTAATCAGGTTTGCGGCAGGTTGCATGTTAAATATAGACAAAAGAATGTCAAAATTTTGAAATATGCGATGGATACGCTTGAAAGATGCGAATATTTTTTGTGATACGCATGCCATTTGATTATTCTTAATGGAATGGGAAAGGCCTTGAATTTATTTGTTATGTCCTGAACCATTTGAAAATGGGCAAATGAAAGCGTCTCGGACCCCATGAAGTCTACAAATCAATCGAACCATGTCCGTCAGTTCGTATAAATAAACACATCCAACTACGTCAATAATTGAGCTAGGGAATTGAATTTGTGGAAATCGTTATCGATAAGCTATCGATAACTAGTTCCGCTTTCATGTAATCGATTAGAATCGAAACTGAAAGCTTGTTGTCAGATCCAGAGTATTCCACTTTTTTGATACCTAAGTGGGCGGGGCAATCTATCGACGAATTGAATAAAAATTGATCTACTACTACAACAGAAGAAGCTATATTCCAAATTTCAAGTCTCTAGCTATTCTGAGATCAGTTTGGTACTAAGAATATTGAATGAATTCCGATGAATCTCTTTGAAAATGAGTTTGAAACCGATAACAAATCAAAAAGCTTAATTAGGTTTTTTGTTTACAAATTTCCACCGTTACGGGTGGAATTTTATAAATCGCTGAGACACGTATTCATAAAGTTTTTAGGTAAAATTTTAAAAATAAGTTCAATGCAAATCTCACAAAACTTCGCCCACAAAAACTTTAAATCTCATTTCTACCGAGGAAGTTTGGATGCTGAGAAAAGCGCGAGACACGCTTCAATAGATACTTCGTATAGATCTTTGGAAATAAATTTGAACACAAAACGTCACCCACCAAATCATTGACCCCCATTTCCACCAAGGAGGAACAGAGATCTTTGACAATGAGCTTGAGGCCGATCGGTTGGTGAACCAAAAAAGTTTCATACAAACGTTTTTCGCGATTTTTCCACACTGACGGGTGGAATTTACCGAAACCGCGTCTTAACGTGCACCTTCACAAAATATTATTTACAGTGAAAATTTCAGCTTCCTAACTCTTACGGTTTCGGCTGTGCGCTGATCACCAATCACTCAGTCAGTCAGTCAATCAGTCATTTAGTCAGTCACTCAGTCAGCACAGGTTCCGATCGGAATCAAACTCATTTAAATAGATTATTATTAAACTTAATTGTAAACTTGTTTAGGTCTTTTCGCAAAATCCGCCATTTTTAATGAATGTTTTAAAGTTCCTTCGATCGGGTTCAAAATTGTCCTTTGAGGAAATTCGTTTTTCTGCTATTTTCGCAAATCCACCACCAAGTTCGGAAAATGAGCGGAACACTGCAGTATGCAACTGTTTTGTTTATCATCCCATCGTTACGAAACTCAGTTTCTTAAATCTATGTAAAATGTTATGGTGGAAATCCAGCATCCAACATCTAGTAATACGACTATAAACTTAATAATTTGAATGCAATCATTATAAATTTTATTTAGTTTTTTAATAAAAAATGGACTTAAGTAACTAGTCAACGAATTTAGGTGGCAGTCAACAGCTATCGTTCAAGGTTGCAGGTGTCGGGAAGGTGACTAACTGTTCCATTTTGTGCTTATATCGACAACCAGGGATCTTGGGCACAGACACACCTCCTAATCTTCCGCTTAAGCGATTCCAATTGGGCCAAGAGCTCCTTGCAGAGCGGTCCTTGTGGTGGACACGCGAAACAAGGCTTACCGCCAGGTCCACATGGCTTGCATGGGCTTCCTGGCTTTCGAGTTGTTGTTGGTATCGTTTTTGGTGTTGTTGTTGGTATCGTCTTGGGTGTTGTTGTTGGTATCGTTTTTGGTGTTGTTGTTGGTATCGTCTTGGGTGTTGTTGTTGGTATCGTTTTTGGTGTTGTTGTTGGTATCGTTTTTGGTGTTGTTGTTGGTATCGTTTTTGGTGTTGTTGTTGGTATCGTCTTGGGTGTTGTTGTTGGTATCGTCTTGGGTGTTGTTGTTGGTATCGTCTTGGGTGTTGTTGTTGGTATCGTCTTGGGTGTTGTTGTTGGAATCGTCTTGGGTGTTGTTGTTGGTATCGTTTTTGGTGTTGTTGTTGGTATCGTTTTTGGTGTTGTTGTTGGTATTGTCTTGGGTGTTGTTGTTGGTATCGTCTTGGGTGTTGTTGTTGGTATCGTTTTTGGTGTTGTTGTTGGTATCGTCTTGGGTGTGGTTGTTGGTATCGTTTTTGGTGTTGTTGTTGGTATCGTCTTGGGTGTGGTTGTTGGTATCGTTTTTGGTGTTGTTGTTGGTATCGTCTTGGGTGTGGTTGTTGGTATCGTTTTTGGTGTTGTTGTTGGTATCGTCTTGGGTGTTGTTGTTGGCTTTGTCTTTCGTGTTGTTGTTGGCTTTGTCTTTCGTGTTGTTGTTGGCTTTGTCTTTCGTGTTGTTGTTGGCTTTGTCCTTCGTGTTGTTGTCGGCTTTGTCCTTCGTGTTGTTGTCGGCTTTGTCCTTCGTGTTGTTGTCGGCTTTGTCTTTCGTGTTGTTGTCGGCTTTGTCCTACGTGTTGTCGTCGGCTTTGTCCTTCGTGTTGTCGTTGGTTTTGTCCTTCGTGTTGTCGTTGGTTTAGTTGGCTTGGTGGGCTTGGTTGGGTTAATTGTTTTTGTTGAGCAACGTGGAGTTGTTACTGGAGGACAAGCGGGTGTCGTTACAGGTGGGCATGCCTCTGTTGTAGTTGTTACTGGATTTGGTTTTGTTTCTGAGCACTCGCATTCAGCCGAGCAGAGCTGAGAACTGTTTAAAAGCAGGATGCCAGCTGAAAGTATGTACAATTGTCGTTTGCAATCCCTAAGCCTTAATGCAAGTCGGTATTACCAATAAGACAGCCAATAACTAGCTTCATGGCGAAGTATTCAGCAAGAACCCTGTTCGATCCCTTCACTCCTCGAAGTGAAAGGGGAAACTGACAACCTATTTGGGCCAACTTTCCCGTTATATAGAGCTTACCAGGCTACTCACTTTCTACACGTGCCTTTAATTTTAGAATTTAACAATTGCGCAAATAATTCATATATAAATAAATGCAACTACATTTTTAAGCAAATACTGTTCAACCTCGATTAAACGCAATGCACGGGAATGAGCTCGGATAGTCGAAAATTCCGTTTAAAATAACTCAAATATAAATATTCAATATATTTTTAAGTTTTGGGCATTGTGAGAAGCGCCTCTAATCAAACATTTGACATTCCAGCTAATAGATGTGTCTGAATAATAGAGATCCGTTAATCGAGGCTTAGCTGTAGTTGCTTGAGAAAACTTTAGTCAGGGTACATGTTAACTTAGTGTCAAAGTGCACATACATGCATACATGCGTACATAGGCGCATGTGTACATAACGTATGTACATATGTATGTGTATTGACATGCATCTCAGCAGGATATGTGCTCTCGATAGGGCTACCAGAATGTGAGGAGCTATCAGATCTGATTTGAGCCTGTTTTCGTTGTCTTCTATTGAGGTTGGCTTTGGTGTTTTCCTGTTTCGCTTTGCACCACACAACTTGTTTCGCCAGTTGAATGTACATGCATACATGCATTCATCTTTGCCCAGGTACATGTGTATGTACGCGAATATGCACAAACAGAAATGAATAACAACAATAGCCAAATAACTACGCATTTCAAATTGTACATTTTGACCCATATGCACACACACACACACACACACACACACGCATGCATATGGGTGAACGCGCGACAGAGCATAACATAATATAAAAAAAAAACTGTAAGATGTTTAGAAGAAGCGCAACAAAGAGACGAAGACGAAACCCAAAAAAGTACAATGAACCTTCTTCAAACTTCGCTGCGCTGGCAGCGACGCAAGCAGCGACTGCCAGCTGCCACCCCCCCCCCCCTCCTGCACATTATATACATAAATATGTACATATATACTTAGTATGCACATCGATAAATACATAAATGCTTACGCACATACGTATGCATGTACAAGCATATAAAGGGAAACGCACAACAAAGTAAAATGCAAGAGGAATTGTAAAAACAAACAATTTGCTGTTGCTGCTGCTGCTGCTGCTGCTGTTGTTGTTGGGGCTGGAAGTTTGCGGCCGCTGCCGCTGTCGCAGCCGCTGCAACTATTACATGCGGCGTTGGCAGCGCTGCCGCCACGACGAGCCCATGCATATCAAAACAAGTTCCGTTCCACACAAATGCCAGCACGTTTCGAAATTGCCGACGACGACGCATCACAACAATAACAAAAGCCCGGCCAACAAAACATTTTGGAAAACGAAACAGTGCATAAAAAGCGGCTGCAGCACTGCAGCAACAGCAACAGCAGCAGCAGCAGCAACAACAAAAACAATAACTTACAACTGTTGACGCTCCGAACGCAGCAATAATGCAACATAAAGAAGCTGCTGCTGCAGCCGCTGCCGCAGTCGCAGTCGCAGTCAGCTTCGAAGAAGCTGCGAGCCAGCATAAGCGCAGGGTAATCGCAGCATCTTAGGGTGGCTCAACACCATTTTTAAGCCTATCCAGCAAGAGATGCTTTTAAATATATTTATATTTATATTTTATTACAATAAAAGGAGTTTTTCATATTTATTTATGAATTTTGTTAAGTATCTGTATCGTAGACACATTGAGTCTAAAACAAAAGATACAATTGATATATATGAGACGAGTGTCTGTTACAAGTGTTGTAAGTGTAACCCAATTCCCAATTAGCAAAGGCAACAGCAGCAGTCACTCTGTAGGGGCTCCACTGGCTATTAGCAATGCGCCTTAAAGTTCATTAAAAATAAAACATGCTCTCGAATTTCCAGTACAATCGGGCTTACAAGCGTATGCGGTGCGGTGCCACCCTAATGTTCTTGCCGTCGCTGCTATTTACAATTACAGAGCTCTGGTGCGACCGCTGCTGCCGTTGCCGCTGTTGTTGTTTTTATTTTCTTCTTCCTGTTTCGCGCTCACACAAACACAAACAAATACACACACATTTTAACGGCACCACGTCACGTGCGCTCGCGCTCTCCGCTCTCGCGTATTGCGGCTGCACTGTGCGTTTGCTTTTGTTGTTTTTGCAAATGCTTTTGCTGTTGTTGTTGCCGCCGCTGCTGCTGCTGCTGCTGCTGCTGCTGCTGTTGGCGCAACGCTTGCGACTGCGACAGCGGCTGTGCCAGTCAAAGTTAAAGCCAGCCACAGCGCCAGCATTTAGTTTGCTTTTGCTTGTGTCATTGCAGTGTGTGCGGGTAGTAGCAGAAGCTGAGTAACAGAAGCGAACGATCAAAAATAATTCAAAATACAAAACAAAGCAGCAGCTAGCCAAAAACCTTTGTTAATTTTTGCAATTTTATCGTTTAATTTTTTTTTTTCAAGTGTATGTACATAAGTTTATTTCGACGCGCTAGTGTGTGTGTGCGTGTGTGTGTGGAAAATAACAACAAATTAAAACTGTTCATAATATCAACGGTAAATAAAAACAACAAATACATCCATATGTGCAATGCATGTACATACATGCACTTCCACATACATATGTGTGTATGTATGTTTAAAAAATACACGTATACATGATTATGTATGTACATTAGTTCATACATACTTACATATTTATGTGTGTAAGAGCAATTTCGGTTCAAAGTGCAGGGCGCAGCAGCAGCGAAGTCGATTTTTGCTGCTGCTGCGGACCAGTTCGTCAGCTTTTGGCTTTGTTTTTAGCATGTGCCCTTTTCAGTGTACAATACATACATACATGTGTACGTTCGGTTATATATACATGCATACATGCATACATGTGTACATTCATATATGACATGCACACATATATCAGTGTGTGAGTGTGCCAGTGTAGTTTACTTGCAAGGGGCGGGCGGGGCGCTGCCAGCATGCACAACAGACACATTTTGTACATGGCGCGCGTGCTTTTGGTTTCCTCTTATATTTGCGCTTCTCCCTGTTTCACCTACACACACGCACACTTATAGAAGAAGAAAAAAAAAAAAAACAGTACAAGCACGCGCAAGCTCCAAGCAGCACTCATTTAAGCGCTTTTGCTCTCTCACTCTCTCTCCCTCTCTTGCTCTCTCCCACCCTCTTTCGTTAGCTCTCTTTGGTTGGCGCTGTTGGCAGTTTGTCAACGTTGGCGTTGCCGCCTGCCGTTTTCATTATACGTTGTTTAGCCGTGCCGTGCGCGTCGTCGTCGCAGTCGCAGCAAGCAGCAGACGACGTCAGTCCGTTGCGTCAGTAATAACAAATTACTATTTTTTTCCAATTCCTATTTGCCAACAAATGAGATAAAGAAGTAGGTGCAAAACATACAAAATACAACATCTTTTTTGAAACCAAAAAAAAAAAAAAAACAAAAATGTGTATAAAAAAAAAATGAAATAAAAAAAACCCAAATAGAGCAATTTTCGGATTCGTGGTTCAGCTTTTTTCGCTGTTCTCGCCCGTGTGTGCATGTGTGTGTGTGTGTGTGTGTGCGTAAGCTTTTTTTTTCTCGTGCTCATGCCACAAAGCGCGTGCCTTGGCTCATGCAGCTGTCGTCTTTGTCGTTGTGTGTGTGTGTGTGTTTATTGTTTTTAATAAATTGTATAAATACAAGCATGACAAAAACTCAAAGATGTATTTGTGTATGTTATGTATGCATGTACATACATATGTATGTGGTTAACTAACGGCAACAACATTAGCAAAGCAGCGCTGCCAACGTTGCCACAATTCTGACTTAGACTCTCTCACACTCTCTCCCGCTCTTTCTTTGGCTATGTCCTTTATGCGACTCCTACACCCACACACACACACACACACACACACACAGACAGACACGCAATAAACACAAACATCTCTCTCGCGCTGCTTGCTCTTTCGACCGTCAGACAATCGTTTTGCTATTTTTATATGCAGTAATAGTATCAACGGGAACAACAACTGAGAAAGCAACCAATTGCTCTCTTCTTGCAAGCTGCAAACACTATTATTATTATTATTATTTTTTTTTTTTTTTTTGAAATTAGCAACAATAATAAAACGACGTCAAAACGAAATGCAAAGAAAGTGCGTGGCTATGTGTGTGTAGCTCTCTTTGGCTGCCTGTTTTGTGTACGTGTGTTCGTGTGTATTGGCTCCATCTCTGGCTCTCACGTTGACTTCGTGTCTCTTTGTGTGCGAAACTGAACCTGAAAGCATTTGGCAAGAAACCCTCGCATCACCAGAATTTTTTTTATTTCTTTCTCTGTTTGCTTTCTACACTTTGCTTTTATTATTTTATTTTTTTTTTGCTTTTATGCTTTAGCCGCTCTTTTGTTTTTATAAGCTCTTCAATCGCTGAATGCTGTTGTTTTGAAATTCACTTTCTTCATTCCCTTTTCAGTTGCTTTACTGCTTTTATCGTCAGTTTTCAATGTTTTTTATATAGTACATACATACATACATACATATATGTATGCATGTAAAATGATAAAAACAAATGTGCGTAGAAAGTATCAATGCAAGCACATGCATATTAACGCATGTACACATGTGCGTATGTGCATGTTTCTATTTATGCATGTATGCATATGAATGTTAAAGTTTACGAACGACTTTGAAAGCAAAGAGCGACAATAACTGACGCTGTGGCTTGCATCTTTGTATGTATGTTTGTTTGTGTCACTAAGCACAGAATTACTTGCAAACATACATACATACATACATGCTGCATACATACGTATATAGACATATTGCATCTGTTGCGATAACAAGCTTGAAACTAGAGATGGCCACGTGTCAGCATAACGTGCACGTACGATCACGCACGACTGACAACAATATTGATATGGTAGAAACAAATTGAGTTTGCTCGACTACAATATACCCTACTGCAGCCAAACATGTATCAAAATATACCAGACCTAGAAATGTCTGAGTGATTCCCATTCTGTTTGAGTTTAGTGAAGTGTTGGAAAGTGGAATAAACATCATTTGATTCGTATGCGAGGAATTTCCTGCCACATGTGTCGCCTCTAGCTATTTTGATCTTAAAGATCAGCGCATTCGTTGGCTAGATCGTTTAACTAACCTATTCAAAGAACACAGACAGAATTCAATTTGCTTAACATTTAGTGGATGTGTCTATGTATTTAATACAAACGCCATGACTATACGCGTATTGTCCTAAACATACACCAAATACCTCTCTTAAGGGTTAGCTTTGAAGAGATGCATGTACATATGTATGTACATATATTGGACCTGTACCTGCATGATTTTTTTTTCGAATTGTAAAACGGTACTTTCCCGTAAAATGAACATGAAGCTTTTGAAAGCTTTGCGGCAAGACTTAACTTTTTTTATGGAAACCTTATTAAAAATAGATTTTCTTTGCCGCTTATTGGATAAATCGTGTTATTAACTGTGACTCATCATCGGTCGATTATGAGACACATTTGCCCTTTATTCAATACGCATGCACATACATATATGTCCATATGCATGCATGTGAATGTATGTATGCACATAATTAGGGCACACTTACACAAGTGCAGTTTATTCTTTTTTTTTTTAGTATTGTTTTTTGTTGCTTTATGTACTTAAGAATATTAAGTTTCAAGTGTGATATGTATCGAATGACAGCATACAACGGCGATCTACAGCTATGTTGATTAACGCACACATACATACTTAGTTTACATATAAATATGTATGTATGCACGTATGCATGTATGTACATTCAATATGGTTGGGCCTTTGGTTATCTTCAGTAGATACTCAGCCTCGAGGTGAATGATGTTTTTAGATACATTTGTATATTCGCGTTTTCTTCCTCTTTTGACTGTGGTTTAATCAACCACAATGTTAAATAATTTGTGTCCTATTAGTTTTTCCATAAAGCCGCGGCGAGTTTTCTCTTCATTTCCCTGCCTTTTGACTTTTAGGTTCTCAGGCGCTGCAGGAACGAATCCGGTTTTAGGGATTCTGAAGTGCTTTATAGAAATGAATTTGACTGCGTTCAGAATGGCAACAACCCCGCTGCCCCCTTCTGCCTAGCTACGGGCTGTTCTCGAAAGGTTTCTTTCACACGATGCTCTCACCCAAAAAGAAAGATGGAAAGAAAGCCCAACGACGACAATGGTCCGTAAAGTATTGGGAAATACGACGAGTTGCGACCCCGACCCCGACTCCCGATCCTTGGCCCATGGGGTTGTTTGATATTGTATTGTTGTTTTGCCGATGTTGTAGTTCCTGACACACAGGGTCGATTTCTGGTTAAGGTACGCAGGGAGCTGATAACACAAGGCAGCCGTCGCGTCATCGCGTTGCGTTTAAATTTCGCTGTCGCAAGACACGTTTCCAAATGGGGACCGCAGCACGGCCCATGGAGGAGGGTTGTGGGCGGTTGGCTGAGGGCGTATAATTGCCAGGCTTGGCTTATTCTTGTTAACTTGGTCAATTATTGCGAATTATATTCTATTTAAATCGAATCGCATTTAAATAATTAATAGAATTTGGCCACGCGCAAGTTTGTCAACCTTTAACACGCACGCACGCACGCACGCTCTCTTACAACTTCTTGCTCTCATTTCTCTTACTCTCTTTGCAATTCGCAAAAACAAAATGTCAACGTCGCACCCTGTCACAAAATTACATATATATGTATATGTACATATATGTGCATGTGTATTTGTGCGCATTTACAAAAGCGGCAAAGCTCGGCTCCTGGCAACCCTGAAGTTGCCTGAGGACCATCAAATTGCGTTTAATGTCAAGGCAAAGCACACGAACTACAGACCGATACAGAGAGAGTGGGAGGGAGAGAGAGAGAGAGAGAGAGAGAGGGACGACTGACATCTGACTGGCAACAACAGCGCCCACGCTATATAATAAATAAAGCTCCTGCGCGCTAGAAAGCTTGCGCTCGCTGTAACAGCAGCGTTTGCCCCTCGCTGCTTGTCCCCCTCTCAGTTCCGTTCTATAGCGTTCTTTGTATGCGGCAGCCGGCTGCAATGTCCTTCTGTTGTCGCCAGGTGCCGACTGTCGAATGCCTCGACCCTTGACCTTTTTATGAATTATGAGCGGGGCTACTTATGACAAAAGTACAATGCAGCATTAGTTGTCAATGGTCTGATACACACACACACACACACACACACACACACACACATGCATTTAATATGAGCAGCAGCTGACGTTGCCGACATCCAATTCGCGCACGCGTCAATGTAATTTTCATTGATAGGCGACCGCTGCGTCGGCGTCGGCATCGCTGTCGGCGTCGCGGCTCTGCAACTTGTTGGGGCAGCCTCTCTTTGCTGTGTGTCTGTGTGCTTGTTGTTTGTGTTTGTGTTTGTGTTTTTGCCGCCACGCAGCTGTCTGTGCACAAGTACCATGAACACAACAGCTGCCCATGATCGCTGCGACGCCACTGCGCTGCTGCGCCGCTGCGCTACTGCGCTGCTGGCTTTAGCTGCGCATACAGGCGACAAATATTTAAGTTTCGCTATTCGCAATTACCAATAAACATTTGTTAAATCAAACTTGAATATATTCAAATCAGTATTTGAACAGAGCAGAGTCGAGAATTATTATTATATATATAGTGACATATCCATAGTCGCACCCACCCTTTAACATATCTTAGCACATAAGCATAAGCACAATTATAAACATTTCTAATATTGTAAACAAAGAGCCTGGTGATAACATCGACATTGGTCAAGATCAAACTGTCCCCCTTTGGTAGACATAAACAATTCACCCTAAATATCACGCCACTGTCAATGTTCCCATCAGAGTACTATCCCACGCATAATTGCTGACGCAGCTCAAACTTCACTCAATTTTGACTCAAACTCTCTCAAAGCGAAGTTTGCTAAGCGACCGCAACAGTTAGATAAATCAGTTCTTATTCGGGAAGCAAATCTGAATGTACTCAACAAAAGTAGCCGTTAAGTGAAAATAATAAATTGAAATATATTTTTTATAGTAACCTAACGTGTAAAACTTAATTGGCGCAGCCGGTAGGATACGTCGGGAAAAATTAAAGATCGCTAAAGGATAATTAATTCCCAGATCTAACGCACAATCGCGACCGAAAGTGTTGTCGGAGTGTAATAAAAATTTTCTCGAATACGTATCCGCACAAGAACCTTCGGGTCATTAGTAGCTTAATAATATTGACCCTTTGGGCAATAAAGCTACTACAGTTAATAACGACTGGCTTTGCATATCGTTTGATCCCTGCAATACGTTATTACTGAGTCTTTTTAAGACACACACACAAAAAAAAAAAAAACATTTGCACAATAATCCATCACAAACTTTAACTTAAAATAAAAGTGCAAAATCAAAGAACAATAAAGTTCAAACCTACAAACTCAAAACTATTCAAAAAAAAGTGTATTACACCAAGATGACAATGGAATTATCAGAACAACACCTCAACCAGGCCCTTTCACAACTTAGACAGGTGCCAAGCTTTGACGGATCAACGGATCAACTAAACGCCTTCATTAAAAGGATAGATTACATCCTACACCTGTATCCAACCCGAGATGTTAGACAACATAGCATCTTATACGGAGCCATCGAATTGCAAGTCACAGGAGATGCTCAGAGAATATCACAAAGGACAGCAGCCAACACTTGGCAGGAGCTGAGAAACGCATTGATTGAAGAATACAAAGTGCAGACACCATTTGAAGAACTCCTTCGACGCTTATACAACACGAATTACCAAGGAAACGTCCGTAAGTTCATCGAGGAGCTCGAGAATAAATCTTTTGTTATTTTAAATAAGTTAGCACTAGAAAATATACCTAGCAATACAACCCTTTATACAAATGCTATGAATAACACAATCAAAGATGTTATTACAAAAAAATTACCAGATAGGCTTTTCATGATGTTAGCCAGACACGACATTACGTCGACACAAAAACTAAAGCAAGTAGCTCAAAGAGAGGGATTATATGAAAATAGCGTTACTGAAAAACCTAAAAATAATAATGTTCAGGGAAATCCAAATAACAATCGTAGGAACATGGGAAATTATCAGCAAAATGCTAACCCAACCACCATTTCAAGTGGCTATTCCAACACGAATCAGAGTTATCACGCACAAAATAAACAGCATAATAAGTCCGAAGACAATCAGAAAGCTCACCACGAGTTCCAACAGAAATTAAGTCAAGGTAGATACCAAAATCCCTTAAACTACCAAAATCAGTCCCATTCACGCTTGAATGCACCAAACCCTCCGACTAAACGTCAAAGAGATAGTAACAGTGGGCAGATGAAAATGGATACATCCGAAAATTTTCATCAGCAAGCCTCGGAACAAACAGAAGAAATCCATTCATAAAATTGATTATGAATGACGAAGTTCTAAAATGTGTCATCGACACAGGTTCAACCATAAATCTAATGAAAACAAACCGCTTAAATTTTCCAGTTTACAACGAAACATTAAAGGTTCACACCATAAATGGTGTTATTGAATTAAAACAAAGTATACGATTAGGAGCAAGCAAAATTTGTCCGAGCAAACAAAAATTCTATATTCACGACTTCTCAGAGCATTATGATGTTCTGATTGGGAGAGAATACCTTGAGGCATGTCAAGCAAAAATAGACTATGCACAAGGATCCGTAACCTTAGGAGAATTTAACTTTTGTTTTAGATATAACGACGAAGAGGTCGAAGAGGACATGACCGCACAAGAGTGCCTTGATCCACCCTCAACAGAGGACAGACCATTTAACTTCGCTATTAATAATGAATTAATAGAAAACAATGAGTTTAGGCTAGAGCACCTAAACTCAGAAGAAAAAGAAAAAATAAAAAAAGTTTTACATGAATTTCGTGATATCCAGTACCATGAAGGTGACAATTTGACTTTCACTAGTACAATTAAACACAAAATTCTAACAAAACATGAGGACCCAATTTACAAGCGTCCATACAAATATCCTCAAATATACGATGAGGAAGTAAATAAACAAATAAGCGATATGATAAAACAAAATATCATACGTAAATCCAAATCCCCTTACTGCTCACCAGTAATAATCGTTCCAAAGAAAAACGATGCATCTGGAAAGCAAAAGTTCCGGTTAGTCATAGATTACCGCAATCTCAATGAACTAACTATTAATGATAAATACCCTATCCCGATCATGGATGAAATATTAGACAAACTTGGAAAATGTCAATATTTCACAACCATTGATCTAGCCAAAGGCTTCCACCAAATCCAAATGGATCCTGGTTCAATACCCAAGACCGCATTTTCGACTAAACATGGCCATTACGAGTACACTCGCATGCCATTTGGTCTTAAGAATGCACCTGCAACGTTCCAACGTTGTATGAACAATCTCTTAGAAGATTTAATTTTTAAGGATTGTCTGGTCTACTTAGACGACATTATTATTTTTTCCACTTCATTGGAGGAACACATTTTGTCGCTACAAAAGGTATTTAAGAAGCTTAGAGAAGCTAACTTAAAACTACAGTTGGATAAATGCGAGTTTATGAGAAAAGAAACTGAATTTCTCGGTCACATCATCACAACTGAGGGTATAAAACCAAATCCCAACAAGATACAAGCAATTGTCAAATTCCCAATTCCAAAAACCCCAAAAGAAATTAAATCATTTCTAGGATTATGTGGTTTCTATAGGAAATTTATACCAAATTTCGCTAATATAGTAAAACCATTAACACTTAAATTAAAAAAAGGAGCAAAAATCAATATAAAAGACAGAGACTACGAACTAGCGTTTGAAAAGCTAAAAGTACTCATAACATCCGACCCAATTTTAATATACCCTAACTTCGAAAAACCATTTTCATTAACTACAGACGCGAGTAATATGGCAATAGGGGCCGTCCTTTCGCTAGAGCATAAGCCTATATGCTATGCAAGTAGAACTCTCAACGAGCATGAGTTAAATTATTCAACGATTGAAAAAGAATTATTAGCAATCGTTTGGGCCACTAAATACTTTAGGTCCTATCTCTTTGGTCGACAATTTCAAATCCTTAGTGATCACAGACCACTCGTCTGGTTAAATAATATGAAAGAACCTAACATGAAATTACAAAGGTGGAAGATCAAGCTAAATGAGTTTGATTTCCAAATTAAATACGTCCCAGGAAAAGAAAATTATGTGGCAGATGCTCTGTCCAGAATTCAATTAAACGAAAACTTCTTAGGCGAAGATACAATTAGCACAAGAGCAACAATACATAGTGCTCAAGAAGACAACAGTAACCATTTACAAATCACAGAAAGACCACTTAATTATTATAATCGACAAATAGAATTTGAAAAAGGAACCGAGAACGAAACAAAAGTTACGAATTACTTTCACAAAACCAACATAAAAATTACGTACAAAGACATGACTAATACGCATGCCAAAGAATTAATAAAAGAATACTTATGCACAAAGAAAAGTGTGCTATACTTCCACAACGAAGCAGATTTTCCAATTTTTCAAGAAGCCTACTTAGAAATAATAAGTCCGAATAATTCAACAAAGGCAATGAAAACTAGTACAAAATTAATAGACCTTCAAACATACGCAGAATTCAAAGAATTAATATTAAAAAAGCACAAAGAATTATTACATCCAGGAATTGAAAAAACTATCAATTGGTTCAAAGAAACCCACTATTTCCCAGATTATCAAAATCTAATTCAAAATCTAATAAATGAATGTGAGATTTGCAACATCGCAAAAACAGAACACAGAGATACAAAATTAACTTTCGAAATAACTCCGGAAATCGCTAATATCCGAGAAAAATATGTAATGGATTTTTACATAGTAGGAGATAAACAATTTTTATCTTGCATTGATATCTATTCAAAATTTGCATCATTAATAGAAATAAAAAGTAGAGACTGGCTAGAAACCAAACGAGCTATATTACAAGTGTTCAACCAAATGGGTAAACCCATCGAAATAAAGGCAGACAAAGACTCAGCTTTTATGTGCACAGCTTTACAATTATGGCTAAAATCAGAAGCAGTAAATATTAATATAACCACTAGTAAAAACGGTATATCCGACGTAGAACGATTTCATAAGACAGTTAACGAAAAACTAAGAATCATTAACAGCGACTCAGACGTCGAAAATAAACTTACAAAATTTGAAACTATACTCTACACGTACAATCATAAAACAAAGCACAAAACGACTAACAGAACACCAGCGGACATATTCATATATGCAGGTACACCAGAGTATGACACTCAAGCTAATAAAGAAAAACTAATAAATAACCTCAACAAAAACCGAAGAAACTTTTAACAATTTAATTGAACAAAGTAAAGAATTCAATAACCTTATACAAATCGAATACCTAGTAGAAAAATTAAACAGAGAAATAAACGGCTTAAAAATAGCCAAACGCAGCAAAAGAGGTTTAGTTAACATAGTAGGAACAGCATATAAATACTTATTTGGAACATTAGATCAAGAAGACAAAGCAGAAATTGAACAAAAAATAAGCAACTTAGCAGAAAACAGCGTTCAGGTTAACGAATTAAATTACATAATAGAAGCTATAAACAAAGGAATAGAAATCATGAACGAACTAGATCAAGAGAAACAAAAAGGAAAGAAATTAGATATCCTTATATTTAACTTACAACACTTTACAGAATATATAGAAGACATTGAGATGGGAATGCAGCTCACAAGATTAGGAATTTTTAACCCAAAATTACTAAAACATGACTATTTGTTGCATGTTAATTCTGAGAAATTGTTGAATACAAAAACTTCCACTTGGTTTAAATCAGATACAAACGAAATACTGATAATATCCCATATTCCTCGAGAAATAATAAAAAGCCCGGTATTCGAAATAATTCCATACCCGGATGAAAATAATAATATTTTGACAGAAATAGCTCATGAAAAATATTTTACCCAAGATAAAAAAGTTTATAGCAGAGAAACAAAAAAATTAATTAATAATGAATGTTTAACAGGAATTTTAAACCAAATAACATCAGAATGTAGTTATACTAAAATTTTGCAAAATTTTCAAATCAACTACATAGAACCAAATATAATTTTAACTTGGAATTTACCAAAAACTATATTAAACCATAATTGTATAAATAACGAAATAACAATAGAAGGAAACAATATAATAAAAATCTTTAATTGTTCATTGCAAATTAATGAAATTTCAATTTCAAACAATATGTTAGATTATACTCAAAGCATTTACGTAAGCAATGATGTTATAAAATTAGAACCACTTTCGTTTGTACAAACGAAACAAATTATAAATGCACATACAAAATTTAACAATGTATTCCAGATAATTACAATAACCATATTTGTAATCATATTAATAAGTTTAACACTGTATTTGACATATAAGTTCAAAAGCATACCTAAGAAATTAATTATAAAATATAAAAAACCCAAAGTAGAAGAAACACCTACAATAATAGGAGATATACCAATTGTAAAAGAAGAAAATGTTACACTATATCCAAACTTAAACACCTGAGGACAGGCACTTTTCTAATGGTTGGGGGAGTGACATATCCATAGTCGCACCCACCCTTTAACATATCTTAGCACATAAGCATAAGCACAATTATAAACATTTCTAATATTGTAAACAAAGAGCCTGGTGATAACATCGACATTGGTCAAGATCAAACTGTCCCCCTTTGGTAGACATAAACAATTCACCCTAAATATCACGCCACTGTCAATGTTCCCATCAGAGTACTATCCCACGCATAATTGCTGACGCAGCTCAAACTTCACTCAATTTTGACTCAAACTCTCTCAAAGCGAAGTTTGCTAAGCGACCGCAACAGTTAGATAAATCAGTTCTTATTCGGGAAGCAAATCTGAATGTACTCAACAAAAGTAGCCGTTAAGTGAAAATAATAAATTGAAATATATTTTTTATAGTAACCTAACGTGTAAAACTTAATTATATATATGTATATTTATTTAAATTTCCTATGTCTTGCAACTGCAATAAAGTGCAAGCTAACGGTATAGCTATTATTGTAGCTACATTTATTACAGTTTATGAACTGAAATCGATCGAATTTAAAATGTATAGTATTTTCAAACCAATAAATATATTTACTATGTGAGACTTTATGTACTTGTACTTTTTTTTTTCTTTTTTTGAGAGTAAAATAATAATAATTAAAGAGCATTGTTTAATTTAAGCTTGATATACAAATATGTCAATCACTCTTAGATCGTATCAATTATTTTTGTTGGTTGTACGAGCGATTTGCTGATTAAATTTGTTCTTAGTCAGATTGCATACTAATCGTGGCTTTAATTGCGATTTACTCTCATTTCAGCACACATATGTACATACATACATACATACAAACTTAAACAATATTAATCAAAAGTAACGGGGCCTATTGCTACTGCAATAACCACCAGCAGCAAAAACAACAAGAACTACAATAAACTGCATCCTACGCCAAAAGCAAAAAACAACAATAATAATAAGAAGAAGAAGAGGAAGAAGAAGAAAACGAAGCCAAACAACAACAAAACCAACCGAATTTCAACTGTAAACGTGTCGACCCAAATTTGAGTGACTCCCTTTCTCTCTCTCTCACTTTCTCACTTCAACGCTTGTTCGCTCTCTTCGTTTGCGCTGTGTGTGTGTGCGTGTGCGAGTGTGTGTGCGTGTGTGTGTGTGTGTGTGCGTGCGTGTGTGTGTGTGTGCGTGTGTGTTTGTGTGTGTAGGCGGCTGTGTGAGACGCGGCTATGTCACAGGACGGCATAACAGAGCTACTGCACGCTGCTCAATACATTGAGCAGCAGGAAAACCTCAAGCGATTACAGCTAACGGTGAACGGTGGGGACGACGTTGCCATCAGTCTTGGCGGGCATTTCATCAATGGCAATGGCTACAGCAGCAAAAGCATTGCTCACAACAACAACAACAACAACAACAGCGCAAGCCAACTCAACAGAAACAACACGCAGCCAACAGCAGCAGCAGCAGCAGCAGCAGCAGCGGCAGCAGCAGCAATAACAACAACACCCGCCATCGTAAACAGCCATAATGGACTGACTAACGGCACCGCTGCAGCAGCAGCAACGGTGGAAGCAGCAGCAGTCGGTCTCAGCATTGGCCATAGCAGTCCACGCAGTCAATTAATTGTTACTCACGAATATGAGTACGCTGGCAGCGGCAGCGGCAGCAGCAGCGCCGTCACTGGCAGCAATGGGCAATTGGCGGCAGCGGCAGCGGGGCGCAGCAGCGAAGGCCGCAGCATCGTTTCGGGTGAGTGTCGAACATTTAACACTAAGCTACAAGTCTCTAACGCAAACATCATGCATCATCATGCAACATTCCACAAACAAATTAGGTCCCAGTTTATGACTTCAATTCGGTCTCTTTCTCTCTTTGCTGTTGCATTTAAACTTGCTTTGACCTTGTTTGCGTCGTAAAAGCAGTGCACTTTGCGTGGGCGCGCACTGTTCAGGCACACTGGCAGCCAAAATATTGAGCTGCCGGGCGCGATATCTCTTCGCTCTCCCTCTCTCTCTCTGTCTGTTTTGCCGATACGCTGCTCTCTTGCGGCCAGATTGCAAGTGCGGCGGCAGTAGCCGCAGCAGGTACTGTTATATTTTTAGCGCTTTTGCTGCTTTCTGTTTGCTCAGCTCAAGCCAGCCAAATTTGCATGTGCTAAATTTGCTGCCTACTTTAGCTGCTGTTGTTATTGTTGCTCTCATTGCTCATTGCCTTGGCTAATGGTTGGAAAAGAGGGGTGCGTGGTGGAAGTTAAGCAGCAAAATTGTTTTTTGGTTTTTTTTTCTTTTAATGTATTTCTTACATACGTTTTATTCGTTTGCGTAGCTTTTGCTGTACTCATTTGGGTGCCACTTACAAAACAGCCTATACATATTTGTACATATGAACGTACATACGTACGTATACAAACACATGCACATGTACATGCATACATACAAGTGTGTGCTATTACCATTTTGTCTTTGGCTTTTTGCACGTACGCTCGTACTTGTTGCTGTTGTTGTTTGGGGTCACGTCATGTCGCCGCTCGCTCGCTCGCTCGCTTATTTGTGCGCTCTCTTTTTCTCTTGCCCGTCGCCAGCCAAGCGCAACCATGAAAAACAACCAGACAAATTAGTCATAGACCTACATGGCAGCATTCATACACAACACACATATACATGCATGCATACATATAGAAAGAGGCGCGCGAACGCACGCACATAAGCAGCCCCCATTGTTGTTTATGTGAGCGCTGCCAGCAGCCCCACGTGAGCGGCGCTCCAGAGAGCGTGTGTGTTAAAGAGAGAGAGAGAGAGACGCAGAGCGCGTAGCACTCACTTTGCTTTGCTGCTGTTGCTGTTGTGTGTTTGTATTTTGTCATTGCAAACACAATGTTCAAACTGCGAGAGGCGCTCTCAACGCTCTCTTGCTCTCTCGCTATGTCTTTTGCACGCCGCGGCAGTGTAAAGCAAAGTCAATGAACTTTGTACGCATTTTTTTTTTTTTTTTGGTTTGTTTTCTTTTTTGGACAGAGCTCGTTCATATTTTTATTAGCGTCTGCCTTTCTTTTAATGTTATTTTTTTTTTTTGTTTTATGTTTATTTTCTTAACACTTACAAAATGTGTTGCTGTTGTTGCATGCCCGTTATTTGGCGCTTGTAATATTTGTACAGCTGTCTTAAGTTGCCGCTGCTGCTGGTGCTCCCTCCCCCTGTTGTTGTTGTTGTTGTTGTTTTTTTTTTGCTTCGGTACATGTGCATGTGTGTTTGTGTTAGTTTTTAGCCAGCCTGCGCTCAGCTGAGCTCGGCAGAAACAACAACAAACAACAAACTGACGGCAAGCAACTGCAAATGTTATGCAACTCAGAGCAGCTTTTGGGTGCATACATGCACAAGTTAGCATGTGTATGTGTGCTTAAGAGTAAATAGAAGAGAGTATGGGTTGAGTGCATGAGTGGGTGGCACTCGAATCTGCCAATACTCTAGCCTGACTTTAGTTACTGTGGAACCAAATTATGAATTATTAAAAAACAAACGGTGACGATATGAAAAATCATTGCATAAATAATAATGTCCTCTTGTTAATGCATTCGCATTTGGGATGTTTCTATGTCAATATTTAAATATCGACAGCAAGAAATCGAAATGAAAGCGATATTTTCAAGGAAATGAGTAAAAATCTACACATTTACTTCTATATGTACCTATGTACATACATACATACATACATACATACGTACATACATACGTACATGCGTGCATGTGTACTCAGTCGTTACTTTTCACTCAGCCTCTTTTGTACTCAATGCAATTGCACATTTGCTCTCTCACGTTATCATGACTTTGTGTGCGAAGAGAGTGCGAATGTTCGAAGCGTTCTTCCACCCCTCCCCCTTTTTTCAAGTGTCGCCTAAAAGCACGCAACAGAAATTGACAGCTCTTTCCAGTTGATCGATGACAGATGCAATTGTTGTTGTTGTTGTAACTGTAATATGCTAACGTATGCGTGCGTTGTATATGTTTTTGTTTTTGTTTTTGTTTTTTTTTTTTCAATTTGCATTATTATGCATTTTGTTGTCAGCTTTGGCAGCGCGCGCAGTTAGAACCACATTTGCCGTTTAGTCGCGCGCTAGGGCTGCCGGCCATTGGGCTCCACCTCTCGCAATTGGTTTATTCGTTCTGTACATGAAGATAGTAATATGTCGCAACAACAGAAACAACAACAGTTAGACATTGATTATCTGTCAGCCCAGCGCGAACTGCTCGCTGAGTTGCTGAGCCGTCTCAGCGCACTTCAAGCTTTGCTGTTAGCGCAACAGTCGCAGCTGCAGTGGCCGTCAACGTCAGCGTTGGCTGCGGCGCCGCCCAAAAAGAAATGGATTTATCGTCATTATCGTCTTGGTATGTGTATAACATGCACGAGTGTGTGCGTGCATGTGTGTGGGGGACCACGTGATGAAAGCGCACGTGGCGATCGAATGCGCCGCTGCAGCAGCGGCCTTTGCTTTGCTCACTAAGTTAACAGCGAGAGAGAGAGAGTATGTGTGAGAGAGAGAGAGAGAGACAGTAAGAGTGGGAGAGCATGTGTTTTAGTGTGCGTGCCAAAAATGTGCAGCTTTAAAAGTTGTTTCTTCATGTGTTTGTTTTTGTTTTTCTTTTTTATATTTATCTTATTTTTTTGAAAAGGGAGTGCAAAATGTTGCTAGTAGGGGGACCTGTTCTGCTATCAGCTTAATTTATGTCTATGTATGTACATACATATGTATGCATGTACCTGCAGTGTACATCAATGTTACATACTGTCACGAATGCTTATGATTGTGGCTTACCTCTTTTTCATCGTAAGGAAGAAACATCTGTTATTTAACATAAAATATGATATCTCTTGGGATAGCCTGCGGAAGATAGAAGTACGGTTTTTCAATATTATTAACAATTTGTATACGATACGAAAATTAGAAAAGTGTTTTATGTCTTGTTTCGATTTAGCTTGCAAAAAATTCGATTTTCGTATTAACTTCTGTTAATATTGGTCTGTCAAATCCAAAGCTATAATCAAATTTCTTTCCTGTATGTCAGCTCAGATAAATATTTGGCTGAAATTACTAAGGGCAAAATGTTTCAATTCTCATCAGCTGTGTATGCAACAAGTGTAGATATTTATCTCAATTAAGGAAATGGGGAAAAGATATCGAAATAATGATTAGCTTGTGCCGCGTTTGATCTACGAGAATATATCTCTTTCAAACTTTCAAACGAATTTTGGTTATAAAAATAACCAATTTGTATGAAAATTAAATACGCACATGTCAAAGCTCGTGAACAGCATGAAATATTGATTGACTATTTGTCGTTGGCTGTGGGAAAATGTTTGATTGTTCGAAATATAATTAGATTGCAACATTTACATTAAATGTACATATATACATATGTGTGCAGTTAAATACGCATATCTGCATAGCACATAGCTAATTTGTTGATTTTGGAGGGAGCTTAATCTGATTCATCGCTTGATTCATTTATATTCACACTTCAAATTAGCATTCGTTGATTATATTATTCATTTTAACATAATCATATATTTTCAAATTCATTATAAGTTATTTATTTGCTTGTTGTTGTTGTTCTTGCTTATTATTCAACAACTTTATTTGTATTTTTGCATTGCCCTCATATGTTATAGCTTATAATATACCCTGTACTCAATTGAAAAGGTTTTGAGAGCGGGCTTATTGTTTGTTTTTCTTTCAATATCATTCTCAATTTGAAAACTATGATTTTATGGTTAACTCATACAGTATAACAGATCAAGACACTAGTTCGAATAGTATAACAGTTCTAGACACTTGCTCGAATAGTATAACAGATCGAGACACTAGCTCGAATAGTATAACAGATCGAGACACTAGCTCAAATAGTATAACAGATCGAAACATTAGCTGGAATAGTATAACAGATCGAGACACTATCTCGAATGGTATAACAGATCGAGACAATGGCTCGAATAGTATAACAGATCGAGACACTAGCTCAAATAGTATAACAGATCGAGACACTTGCTCGAATGGTATAACAGATTGAGACACTAGCTCGAATCGTAGAACAGATCGAGACACTAGCTCGAATAGTATAACAGATCGAGACACTAGCTCGAATGGTATAACAGATCGAGACACTTGGATGCCTCTCTAAAGTTCAAAGAAAGAACCTCTAAATATTACAAATAAAGAACAATTAACCTCGAATAGTTTGTAGAACGCATTCTCCCTGATATGGGAGCTACGGGAAGATGAAGATGGGCATTTTCTAGTTTGGTTGCGTTTGCAATTAACTTAAGTTCAACAGCAGGTTACCTTTTGTTTAAGGTATTTCTTTGCACTTAAACATTTCATTTGTCCGTCTATAAACAGACACACACACACACACACGCACACACAGAGAGAGAATATATCATAATATCAGATTTGTTGGCATTGAATTTCTTTTGAAGAGGTTTTTCTTTAAATAATTTTACTTGGATTTATTTTATATTTCGTCGCTGACCTATTGGTATATTTCTTATATTTATTTATTTTGTGTTTCTCTTTCTTTTTATTATTTTTTTAGAGGATGAAAATTCCTCGACAAACTTCAACTCCAAATCCAACTCCTACCCCCAACCACAACAACAACAACAACAACAACAACAACAAGTAGCGACAGGCAGAGCAACAACAATAACAACAGCTGCAAATGCAACAAGTGCAACAAAATTAACTGGCGCTGGCCGCTTCGATGGCTCCACCTTTGTGCTGGTGGCGTCGAGTTCGTCGCCGTTGCAGGTTCAGGTGCCGGTCACGGCCACGGCCACGGTCACGGCTACGGCCACGACCGCGCCCCAGCTGAAGCACAAGCTGCCAGCGGGCGTTGCCAGCGCTGCCTCCGAGTTACCGTGCAAGTATTTCGTGTTGGCGGACGCCAAAGGCGCCTGCCCAACGCAAGGGTCAGTAGCCGGATCCGTGGCCACAGTTGGAGCTGGCATCTCAGCGGCCACAACGAGCGCCAATAAAATCTCTGGCGATAGCGTATTGACCACCTTTCAGACGCTGTCACGCCAAATGCCCAAATCGCAATTAACGCTTACCCCGCCCCCGGTGGCCACTCGTCGAGTGTTTGAGCCGCATGCCCGAATCCGCTCGCATTCAATGTCCTCCCATAAATTTTCAGCGCAATCCCATGGCGCACTCATCGGCTCGGAGGATGCCCACATGAGCTACGGGGGCGCTGGACGAGCCGTAAACGCCACAGCCGTCACCTCGTATCGACAGATTCTCAATGCCCAGCAGCAGCAGCATCACCATCATCAGCAGCATCAGGCATCGGGCGTATCCGTCTCGAGCTCAGCGCCAGTGACGGGATCTCAGCTGACCGGCCACGGCGGTCGCAGGCGTACCATCAGCTCCAATAGCAATGGGTAAGTGAACCCAGCTCAACTAAATTATGAATTATCTAACATCTGCACATACTGCGACCCAAAGACTATCCGATATGACCATATAGGACCCATAGCAACAATAGATACCTATTCGTAATAATCAATCGATATCTTAGATAACTTACACCACGATCGATCTGTCGATAAATTGATACGTAGAGTACGTCTATCGATATGTTATTATAATCCAATTAAAAACTCATGCATATGTCCACAATTAGTCTACCGATATATTAATACCCACAATACGTCTTATCGGTATCGTTTTAAAAAGCAGTTAAAAACTTCTACCCATCAAAACAGGGCTAATTGGCAGATATTGATAATCTGCAACCTGAACTTAGTCTTGAAATGGTTTCTTCTCTTGCTTTTTTTTAGGGCTGGCACGCGCGAGGTGCACAACAAGCTGGAGAAGAATCGACGGGCACACCTCAAGGGCTGTTACGAGGTGCTTAAGAACGAGCTGCCGCTGAAGGAGGAGGATCGCAAAAAGACATCCAATTTGATAATACTCGACAAGGCGCACAAATATGTCTTGGTATGTACATATAGCGGTCTCTACCTCGCACTCACTTTCTCCCATCCACTGTATATGGCTCTGTCTGACATGTGTGGTCTCTTGTTATAGCAACTGTCAAAATACGAACGGGATCAGGAGGTAGAGATGGAGCACTTGGCCAAACAAAAGTTTGAGCTGCAGAAACGGCTCAACAGCCTGAAACGCCCCACGGATCAGAGCATTCCACTCAGCGACAAAGGTAATATAGAACCTCAAAAGGCAAGGCGTTTGAGTGGTAGAGCGATGGTAGGGGAAGGTGTGGAAGGTGTGGGAGTGTGCACAGCACAGGCTACTTGGGCAACCATGAAAACGAATGCAACCAAAAACACTTGAGACTTGCGACAATTTGTCGACATTTGCATTTGCGCTCTCAGCGCAAACAACAAAAAGTAGCTCAAGTTTTGCATATCATTTGAAACCGAACACACGCCAGCCCCTGCCAAACCCCCGTCACGACCTTCAGCTTATGCAATAGAAATATTTCGATTCGCATCGCATCGAATCAAATCGAATCGAATCGGATCGGATCGGATCGCATTGATCTTCAGTTGCATTTGCTGCGAATATCTATTCCAAAATGCCTAAATACATTTAACTAAAGCTCTCTCGTTTCCCTCCATTTCAGATGTCAATGAAGCCGTTTGCCTGGCAACCACATCGTCGTCATCATCATCAGCATCGTTGTCGTCGTTATCTCCATCATCAGTGGCCGGAGCAGCCCCACCCATACTGTTTGATGGCACCACCGCGCCCGTCTGTGCCGTTGTTGTAAGTTGCATTGAAAGATATTGATGCAAAGTCTAGAACATTTCGTTAAAGTTCATGTTCATGCAAACAAGCGAAGCCTGTTCACATCAAGCTTATCAAGTTGAACCAGTCTACTGAACCAGTTGTGAATGAATCCTTAACTAGTTTGCAGCTCTTTCGACGACTCTCTCTCTCTCTCTCTCTCTCTCTCTCTCAGTTGTTCCCATGTGTAGTTTATTTCAGTTCAGTTTAAATTCAATTCAATCACTTCTTTGAGTGCCTTCAAAAACAATTTGCCAAATATAAATTTCTATATATTTTTTTAAATAATTGTGGGTCTATTAAGTCAACTATCCGGAACTAGTTCACCAGCTTATTTAACTAGTTCTTTGGCTAGGAGCAGCGCAAGGACATATGTGAATTTCCTGTGCAAATAGTTTTTAAATTTAAGATCTGATCCGAATCCCGCCTTGATATGAGTCTCTAATAGATTATTAGATGATAGTCATATTGAACTAGTTCATTAAAAAACTAGAGTGGATTTTATATGGCTTACGAGAAAATTTGCATGGTGAATTTGCTTGTGTATTGAACTTTTGACAAAACACAAACTTAATTCTTGAAACTTGTGAAATATCCCTAAAGTTGAAATGAAATTTAAAAGTTGTATCGATTTTCCAATATATTCTTTCCGTCTGAGAAAATATACGCGGCTGCCGCTTGTCACTCTTAGCGAAAATTTCAAGCGAATATATTAAATTCCATGAAATATTACCAATATTATAAAATATATACATATATAATATATGTGTCTATGTAGAAAAGTAAAGTTCTGGCTGTGCTTTTGCCCTGAACGCCGCACGTTCTCAAATGCTAGCCTTATTTATTTAGGTTTTAATTGTCTGATGCTTATGAAGCTTAACAGTATAACATAGTCCAAGTCTTTAGCTCCTAAACAATAAAAGGTTTCGGCCAGAACCGGGCAAGGGAATTATTCGAAAAACGAAATATTCGGAATCTGTGCATATTATAAGGGAATAAACCCAAGCATTGAAACGTGTCCAGTTATCAATTGCCTGAGCCAAATTCGTACTGCAAAATTGCAATTATATTTTTCTTATGATTATCGAGCTCAACGATAGACAGACGGACGGACAGACATGTCTTGATCGACTCGGCTCTTGATGCTAGTCGAAAAGAAATTCTTTAGGTGGTCGCAAATGCTTTCTTTTAGTTCAAACTATTTCCTAAAATCGGCCTGTCGATTGTTCATCTATCATAATATTATCTGAATGAATAATGAGAAGAGTTTAACATTAAAAAATGTCATATTTGATCTATGTCTCCGTCTCTTTCTCACCCGCTCTCCCTCTCTCTCTCTTTCTCACGCTCTCTCATCATCTATGCAGTTGCAAACGGCTGTGGCAACAACGGCCATGTCACCTGTGATAAGCAAGAGCAACGCGAACAGCAGCAAACACAACAACAACAACAACAACAACAGCAACAGCAACAACAATGTTACCTCTGCCGCTGCAGTCAACTATGCACAGAATCCGAATCAGCATCAGAGCCCATTACTGAATCCCGATGCCGCTGCAGCTGCTGTTGCCATGAACCTGCTCAAGAACAGCAGCAGCAATAATAACAGCAACAACAACAACAACAACAACCGCTCACCAACAATAGCATTGTCCACGTCGCTGCAGAGCAGCCCAGCGGGCAGTCCAAATGTGACTGGGGCAACGTTAACGACACGCGGTTCCCCAACGCCGTCAACGCCATCGCCCTCGCCGAGCTCCTCGTCGAGCGGTGTCTCGTCGTCGGCCTCGTTCATTGGCTCCTCGTCATCGTCGTCGTCCTCATCCTCGTCGTCATCATCGTCCTCGTCCAGCTCATCATCATCGTCGACGGGGTCATCCTCCTCATCGGCCAGCTCCTCGCCGCCGATGCCGACGCAGACGCAAACGACGACGCATTTGCTAAGCGCCAAGCGCCATGTCGGAGCTGGCGGGGCGCTCAATGGTGGCGCCACCATTGTGGCAACAACGCCCAACGCGGCCGCAGCAGCAAACGGTAAACAATGCCCAAAATGAAAACCCCATATAATAATTAATACTATTGTGCTTTCCGATAATTTGCAGGCCATTCCGCTGGCTTTCATCAGGCGGACAAGGATCGCAATTACAACTTCTTGATGCGCAGCGGCACTGCGGCGCAATAGATTGCAACAACTAATGAGGCAACAACAACAATAAATCAATTTTTTTAAAAATCAACTAAAACAACAACAACAACAACAACTGAATTGTGTGCAACAGCTCCCACCTTACTAAAAACAAAAACAAACACAACAACAACAACAACAACGAACAACAAAGTCTTGTTCTCAACTCTCTGTTTCTTCGATTTCTGTTATACAAACAACAATCGCACACAGCAGCAGCAGCAGCAGCAACAACAACAAAAACATAACAGTTCCGCCCAACATTTAAGCATCGATTTTGAAAATCAAAACAAAAATGAAACACAAGGAAAAATACATATTTAAACAAAAGAGAAAATTATTTTTAATAAATAATTTTATACACAACAAAAATACTATATAAAAAACACAAGAGCAACAACAGCAGCAAATCGCAGACAACAAAAACATCAAGTGGGCTACAAAAGCAACATACACACACACACACACACACACACGCACACACACACAAACACATTTTAAACACATATTACAAAATAAGATCTATTATATAAAGCAAATATTTAGCCACATACCATGTATCTATGCATATATAGTTTATATAGCAAACCTAGCAAAAACTAAAACAATATTAACAAAAACAAAATTTGTCTATTAGCCAACAACAAATCACATAGCACACACGCACACACACACACACACACACACATGCAGACATAAACCGCAATTAATAATAACTTAAAGAACAAAATATTTAAAACAAAAATGCGCTGTTGTAACAGAAACCACCAAATGGGTAACGCTTTATAAAACCGCATGCATATCTATGTATATATTTATATATATAGATATATATAGTATGTACACGTTAAGTATGTATGTATGCACCTAAATATGTACATATATGCAATTACGTGTCTCACTAGCACTTGATAAGAAAGTTAAACAAAAACAAAAAAAAAAAAAAACAATTTTTTTTTATGTGTGACAAAAACGAATCTGAGACACAAATAAAATGCATACACTGTGCAAAATCAATTAGCAATATGTGTGCTCGTGTGTGTGTGTGTGTGTGTGTGTGCGTGAGTGTGTGTGTTAGCTTATAGCAGCGTATTCTCTATGACCAAACGAAACCATCTAAAGTAATCAAAAAACACCAAACAAATCTAAGAAAAACTAGAGCAAATTTTTTAAGAGCCCACGCAAACCGTTAGATCATATTGTAGATCTTATATATATATATATATGTATACACGATAAGGAAGAACAAACCCTGCTCTTGAGTAAACACATTTTATATAAAAAGCTGCAAAGATACATATATATATATCCATATATATATATCTATATATATGTACATATAGCCACATGTCGATAGTTTTGAGCAACTGTCACTGGGCGAACCACCAAAAACAAAAACACGAAACAACTTTTACATTCTGTTGACATATATATTATAATGTACGTATGTGTGCGTGTGTGTGTGTGTGTGTGTGTTAGCGACATATAGACATGATGTATTCGATGTATGTTCAATGTATATGTGTAGTTGTTGTAGTTGATGTAGTGCTTGCATACTCGTACATATATATTGAATGTGTCGTAAAAGCGCGTAGCTGCAGCAAATGTTAAAAAATAAAAAACCAAAAAAAAAAAAAAAAAATGAGAGAAAGAAAACAAAATGAAAATAGTGCAATAAGCAACACACAACACGAAACAAGTAAACAATAAAGATACAAACAATAGACTTATAACACACAGTCAAGTAAAACTTCACATGGCATATTATGAAAATTGTCATTTGTGAATAAACGAACGTTATTTTTTTCTTTGGCCAATTAAACACAATTCAGTTCAGTTCTCTTGTTGCTATTGTTTGCCGTATAACAAACAGTTATTAAACAATTGTCGACCCTAGGCCAGGTCAATTTATGTCCATGTTATAAGTAAATAGCAAAAATTAAGGTTATTTTTACACTCCATGTTCGGTTTGCTATTCGCTTCGAGCGAAATAGACACCACTCAAGAGCGTTGTTGCATCCATGGTCACATTATTGACTAGGATTTTGGTTAAACTCAGCAACTTTAAGTCCATGCATTCACAGTTTGTATGCACGGACCTCAATAGTCTGGTGAGGAGCAACAACTCAATTAGGCACATCCATGGCCAATTACAAGAGCTACCCAAACGCTACCCCCTCCCACCCAAGAGACAATAGATATAGAACATGAAACAGATTAGTCAACTATAAACTATATTGTTTTATATTCACTTTGAAAATGCTTTGTTCTTTCGTTGTTGTGCCTGAAATTCAGATTGGAGCATCCGATTTGTGTTTTGCATACTTTTGCTAACCAGAATCATATTAGATATATGATTTTCAATATATTTTCTTTAACTCTGGACTTAGTTGTTAATGTTGGACAAGTGTGTGTTGAACGGCCAAATCGACGTTTTCTTTAATATTAATTTTTAGTTTGTTTGTATAATGAGTAGAAATCTGAACAAACGCCTTAAGAGCTCTACTTTAATCACTGATCCAAAATCTAATGTAATTTTTTTAGTCACAGCTACTATATATACATATATAAATGAAGATCTTGTATGAAATATTTATATACACAACTTTTTGAAATTTAAGCAGAAGACAACAACTAAACTAAATATTATATTTTGGAGCATTTTTTCAATGTGTATTTGTATGTGTGTGCGCGAGTGTGTTAAAGAAAAAGTATTAAACATAAACAAAAACAACAAAAAGCAACAAAATGAAAAGGATTAGGTGTATATCTTTTGAACAATAATGATTGCTACAGAATCATGATCGATACAAAATTCAAAAAACAAAAAAAAAAAAAAAAAAACAAAAACAAAAAACAAAACGAAACATTTTTATTTTTTGGAATCTTTGAAGCTGGGAATAAAAACTATAAAAAAAAAAAAACCTATAAAAAAAAACAAATCAAACCAAAATAGAAAAACAATCAGCTTTCAATATGCTAATACATGCACATATATGTTTCAATTTGATGTTTTCCCATTTGTAAATACTTAATTTAAAAACTTTTAAAACACGTATGAGTCAGGACATTTAGAAGGCAGGTTTTCATTTTTGGCACGTTTGAAAACAATTGAAAAAAGAAAAAAAAGCTTAAACAAACTTAAAACGTGTTATATAAAATGCTAAATGTATAATATGCCTGCTTATGGAAAAACAATTTATAATTTAGTTTCAGGCAATGTTTAAGAGAAAAGGAGTTTAAAGTTGAAAGAGAATTGAAAGTGAATTGAAAGAATGAAAAAAAAGAAATCAAAGTTTATTTTCACACCAGAAACATTTTAAAAAGCAAATGCAACGCAGTTGGTATCTATTTTCAAAAGAATTAGAAAAACACAAAAATTAACAAAAAAAAAAAAAAAAATATTAAAGAAAATAAAATAAAGAACAACAAGAACTTAGTGCATAAATGTTTGTGTAAATGTTTAAATGTAAATGTAAAATGCTTAGACTTAAGTTCTAAAAAAAAAAAAAACAAAAACGAAAAACCACATAAAAATATATGTAAAAATATAATAACAAAATCTAAAAAAAAAAAAAACAAAAAAACAAAAACAACATTATTTAAAATGTATTTAGTTTGTTCGTTTTGAAGATCTGCATATTTATATGTTTTGCTTATTAAGTAATTAATTTAGTATGTGTTTCTAATTTCTTTTTTTTTTTTTGAATAATTAAATAATTACCTTTAAGTAGCCAAGTAATGAACATAATACTTTATTCTTATATTTACTAAACGATTTCATTTTAGAAATGCTATTATTTGATTTACTTAATTTAAAATTGAAAACAAATCGGGAGTATTGCAAATTATAAACGTATGAATTAAATACAAATACAAACACGAAAAAGTTATAAAACAATGCAGAAAGCAGACAAAAAAAAAACACAAAACAAAACAAAATAATAATAAATAAATACAAGAAACGAACATCTTTTAGCTGTTAATGTAATATGTAAAAGTAATTTTAAAAGCATAAAAAAACCACAAAATAAAAAAAAAAACAAAAACAAAGCAACACAAAAAATGAGTAACAAAATATATGAGACAAAATATATATATGTATATATATATATATATATATATATATATATATATATTCTATAAATGTGTAAAGTAAACAAAAATGCAAGAAAAAAAAAATAAAAAAAGTGATTTCAAAGCAATGTAAATTTGTGTAATTTTTTATTGAGTATCGCAGAAAATATTCTTTTTTCAGTCGACCACTTTTCAGATACATTTAGCTGATTGTTCTGAACACAGTTCATGCCAGAGAAAATTGCGCGGCGTTGCGCGGCCCTGTGCATAGACAACAGCACATTGCACCCGAATAACTGACACAAATCTGGAACTTCAGTGCCGCATTTTTCGACAGTGACTGAGAAAATACTTTCACAATGAATATTTCTTAATTATTTTAGCTTTTGTGTAATGCCATACATAATTCCATAAGCACGACAAATTTCTTTTTAATAATAAATATCTAGGAAAAAATCGTTATATCGATGTCGAGTTTTCTAAGACATCGAAGAATACGTTTTTTCCAAAACGATTTTCTAATCCGAAATAAGCTGAGCAGCTCATCGGGGATCTACGAAATAAAGGGGTAGGGTGTAGGTCGGGTACATTAGGTACGATATCGGAATGTTTCACCTTATGCTCGTATGTACTTAATAAATTGAAAATAATAATTAAAAACCTAATGAAAGACGTTTTGTGTTTGATTTCTCATAGTTTTGTTTTATTTGCAAGCTAAACATATTTTGAATCCAGTTTTACTCATAATCATTATAATAGTTCATAAAAAAATGCTTTGCTATTGCAGCTAAAAAATGGTTACTCTTATTTAAATTCCGATATATATACATACATATATGTATATATATATACATATTTAGTGTTGTATTGTTTTTATAAGTATGAGACTGTGTATTGTGTTTATAGAAAGGTGAGAGCAAAAACGAAGTGTGTGCGAAAGAACGCTAAAAAAAAATTGGTGTTCGGCTGCTTCGGTTTGTCCAGTTCCCTTTAGGCCCCTTATCATAATATAATATATATATTTATGTATACATAGCAACATTTTTCGCATTTTTCTGTTCTCGATATATCATACACAAAACAAAACAAAAAAAAAAAAAAACTAACGAAATAATAGAAGACGAATGCTTAGCAAAATGCAAAGTGGAAATCAAGTAAATTGCATAACTTATATATTTAATAATAATTAGATGTAGGCATTACCATTATAATAATAATATTTATAATCATAATAATAATCATAATAATAGCTTAAACCCTAAAATACAGAATGCAGTTCACAAGAAACAAAAAAAAAAAAATTAGAACGAAAGTTTGCAATTATTAATATTTTTAAAATAAAGTTTATAATTTGCTGCAGTTGAAGCAAAAAAAAAGGGAAGATTTTTAACAAACCATTTCTTGAAACAAACAGTTACAAAAGTTATTTGACATAATTCATATTTGTAATTTAACATTAAGATTTTTGTTTTATTTTCTTTTTTTTATTTGTTTTTTTTTTTTTTTTGTTTTTCTTTTGTGGCTAGTTAGAAAATTACAAAAATCGCATAATAGTTTTGCTTTAATTAGAGTACTCTCATTAATTAGTTGTATTAATATCATGATTAGAGATGGAGTTGTTGAGTTTTTTGTTTTGTTTTTTTCTTATTTCTTTTCAACCTGCAGCTGCATTTTACAATTATATTTTTAAACTATATATATATATATATATATATATATATATATGAATTGTGTGTATATATATTTATAAAAAGCTTTTCTGTACGTGTGTGTGTGTGTATTTGTTTTTAATTAATTGTTTGACATTTTGCTATTACTTTATACACAACAAATAAAAATGATATTTAAATCAAATTGTATATAATAAAGTGCAGATGTTTATAAATTTGCATTATTTGTTGTTGCTTTAGCTCGCTAATTTGATAACATATGTGTGTATTTATATATATATATATATTTGTTTGTGTGTGTATTTCATTTGATAGTTTAGCAAAGTAAATTGTTAAAATTATTAACTTAAAACCTGGCGTCGGCTGTGCTTTGAAACATTTTATTTAATTTTTACTTTAAGTTTTATTGATGTTTTTGTTGTTGTTGCCTAAACAATGGATTTTGTTTTACTTTAGTTTATATATTTAGAGTTTTATTTAATTATATATATTACATATAATTCATAATTTATTTAGTTTTTAATCATCGTTGACATGTTGCAAAAAATTTTGATACGATTTTTGTTGTTTGCTTGTTTTTAAATATTATTAACATAACACAATTATTATTTTTCTTGTTGTTTCTTTTCTGATTTGTTGTTTGTTTCCGTTTCCATGTCCGTTGCTGTTGCTTTTGCTGTTTATCCGTGTGGCCCATGTTGTTGTTGTTGTTGTTGTTGTCGTGTTGCTGTTGTTCTAGTCGCAGTTGAGTGTTTACAACAATTGGCAGCAAGGAGAAGGCTTCGCCGGCTCTTTCACGTCCATCTGACGTTGTTTTTTGCGTGATGAAATATCCCTGATTAGATCGAAAAATACCTAAGGAATGGAGAACATTATTAATCGAATACATTTAATTATATTCTCTTTTATTATTCTGTTTTGTTTTGTTTTTATTTATTTTTTATGTTAAGTTAGGTTGTTCTAGAATTACATATAATTTTGAAAGTGGCTAAAAACCGAAAGCAAAAAGTTTCATACACCATAAAACGAAATTTGTAAAAGTTAAGAAAACAAAATCAAAAACTAAAAATTTAAATAAACCAAAATACAAACGAACAAACAAAAAATAATAAAATTACCAAACCAATTTTACGGCATATTTTTCATTGTTTTAAATATGCCCACAAGAAAATGACATATGTATATCTAATAAAAATCAATTGTGCTAAATTTAACCAAAATCAATAAAAACTACTTTAATATGTGTGTTTGTGTGTGTATGTGTCGATCTGTGCGTGTATTTACATGTGAATGTTCTACTGTGTGTGTGTGTGTGTGTTTCTGATAATATGCAATAACATAATTTTTTGCCAGTGTATTTTCAAATAAGTTATTTGGCTGTCCTCCAAAACAAATCTTGTTCATTTTGTTCAATACGTCCGCATCTGAATGCATATATTAATTCAAAGTTTTACTGTCCGCATAAAGAACTCAATTTTAGTGTTGGCTAAATTGTTTTCTAACTTGTTAGTGCTGCAAAGTGTTATAAAAGCGACTTCAGCAAAGCTACAATGAAATTAGTGTTAGAAATACAGATGAGAACAAATAAAGGTATATTTTCTGCACTCTATAATCGATATATTAAAACATCGATAAGTATCGAGAATCAATCTAGAAATGTTTATATTAAATATTTGAGCTTTTTGATGACAATTAAAACAAAAAAGAGTTTGATGATATTGTAAAGTGTTTTTCTTTTTGAAGATATTTCGCAAAATTCTATCGCTATTATGAATACGCCTCATTTTGTTGGCTGGCTCAAAGTAAGCTTCTATTTATTTTCCTATCAAAAAGAAAATATATTTAATTAAAAAAAAAAACCGAATAAAGTAAAGAAGAATCTAAATCAGCTTATCAGAATTCAGGATTACGTCTTTTTTATAACTTTCAAAAATTGAACTAGCGAAAAATGTCGATTACCATCACAAGATTGATTATGAACATGCTGGACGTGTTGGGTAGATCACGGAGCTTATGGTTAGTAAATATCGAACTTAACCGATATGCAATGGGTTTTCAAGTTGTAGTACTTGTTAATGTTATTGTTGTGTGTTGTGAGTGTTTGCCAAGTTGGAACTCAAGGTTAAAAAGTTAACAAAAAAAAAAAAAAGTTAATAAACTCAAAAAACAAGCCGTACTCATATCGAAATCAAAACAAGATAAAATTAAGGGATAAAATCGTTTTTAGTGTTGCAAAAAGCCAAAAGCGAAAGAAGGTAAGCTACGTAAGTACTTAACGGGAATATAATAGGGGTATTTACTTTAAGCATAACTAGTGTGCGCTTTTATAAAATTGTTGTTGTTGTTGTTGTTGCTGTTTGTTTAAGTTTTTTGATTTTTGTTTTTCAAATAATTTTTGTATGCACCTAATGCCTAAAGTAGGGTACACTTAAGTCTCCGCTTCTTGCATCTATCTTTAGCACGCCCGCTCGTGGCTTTCGAATCTTCGGTTTTTCGTGATCTTATTTCGCGCATCAAATCAAAAAATACCTGCAATTGTGATGGGAATAAAATATACATGTACACATAGATATATATGTATATATTATATATAGATAATATAAAGATAGAAAACGCAAATAAGTACTTTTCATACGATTGTTAAGGATAGAGCTAAAATGTGAGTGTGAAAGAGAGAGCATGTATATATGGCATATGTGTCTGTGTATGTGTGTGTTCGTGCTATGCTTAAACACAGAGACTTGCAGAATGTGAGAAATACATAGATGCGCTGGCAATACGAAAATATAATTTGATTAAAATAAAAATAAAAATTGTTAACATTCTTATTGTTTGCCGCGTTCCGTTAACAACATCGATAGGCAACGACGATAGCGCTAACAGTGTTGGAAAGTATGCTACGAATATCTGTGCGTGCTGGCAGGTTCGCATTGTAACGGTATAATGTTATCGATTTCGATGAGTTTGGGAAAAATGCCCAACTGTAATGATGCAGGACGTAATCTGTTTTTTGCCTAAGTTCAGTTTTCGGACATCGCTTACTTGTTGTTAATTTAAATTTATACTTTTTGTATGCCTAGACCTTGTTTCATATATCGTTGACTTTAATAAATATCATTTGGTGAATGTTAGGAGTTTGCCGAAAAACTTTACAATTTCGAATTCTGGCAGATTTTAGCTTGACTGTACTTGCATGTTGTGTGGTGGGATGTAAGAAAATGTCGATAAATTAATTTAAGCATAGGTTGACTGAAAACTAGCTTAAGTAGAACTCAAATAAGTCTGTATTAAAACAATGAGTTTAAATTAAACGTTTGCCGGACTAAATTGAAGCTACGACTTTCTAAGAAACAATAATTCACACTTTTAGTAATTCCCTGTTATCGAAAAACTATCGATTGCCACTCAGACATATTATTTTGCAGTTGTAAAGATAGCACAAACAACTTAACGCCGTATTAAGTGAAAATGAAAACTCAAATTCATCTAAATAAGTGTGTGCTGTACCGTGTTAGGCGAAAACAAGTGTGACTTTTAAATATTTGGGCAGTCGCTTTGATAAAAATATCGAATGTGAGTCGTGATAGAACAAATTAAGTTAGTCAACTTTTTTTAAACTATTTTTTTTTTTTGTTTAAAGCTATTGTTGTGAGTAATTGTATTTGTTGTGGTTGTTGTTGCTGCAGCTGATTACTGTGTACGGTAATCACAAAATACAAAAACACACATAATCATTAACATATATACACACACACATATATATATATATATATATATATATATATATATATAAATATATCTATATACATATGTTTGGTATATAGTATATATGTATATAAAAATAAAGAGAAAAATTTAAAACGAAACAAAAAGTGTGTGCAATCAATTTTTGCATTTCGTTTTTTCTGATAATCTGCTCATAATTGTCATTATTATGTTAATCATGTTATTTGAATAATTCTTTGGATTTTGCTTGCTTTTGCCAATTGCTGAAGAGCCTTCAAAAATGTCTCTGCAAATGTTTACATTAAATATATATATATATATATTTGATCTATATATGTATATCGCGGGAGAGTTGGAGAAAATATCAATTTTTTTTTTCCACTCGCCCAGCTAAACTACCTTTTGGCCCCGCACTTACCTTGTCCACATTCTCGCGCGTCTTGGCTGAGGTCTCCACATAGGGCACGGACCACTGCTGCGCCCTCACCTGGCACTCGTTGAGGGGCACCTTGCGTTTGTCATTCAGATCGCATTTGTTGCCCACCAGCAGGAACGGTATGCTCTCATCGTTTTTCACCCGCAATATTTGTTCTCTGTGGAAGTTAATGAGTTAGATGGTCAAATAATTGACGACGCGGCCGATAAGCAGCTTATCAAATGTTGCCGTGACTCACAATCGCTGTCAACACAACACGCCAGACACTTCACTCCACCTGTGGGGCCTATCGACACTCTTCACACACTGAGCCACACCCAGGCACACTTCACGGCTGTCATATGTCAGCTACAGGCGTCATGCTTCCCACATCCGCCCCCGCTATGCTCTCAGGGTTTATGCTTCCCCACTCAGAATGAGGTCAAAGGTGAACATTAAAACCGTTAACTAACCCACAACAAGTCACGCCTAAATCATAAACATGCACGTTTATACTTTACCAACAGAGAACTATCGAGATATAATCGCGAACGACCGATATTTTTTTCTTAACGAGTTATTGAGGTCAAATACAACATCACTTCACTAGTAAAGTTTAAATCATAACCGTTTACAATGTGCAAAAGTGGATCCAGGGTAAAAACTTAAACCAAAAAAAAAAAAAAACAGTTTCCCCCGGTAGGGCTCAAACTCGCGACAGACCGCATCACTTTCCACTGGCTTTACTCAACAGCCACACCAATCATTAAGTATTATTGAAAAAAAAAAATACGAATTAAAATAGCAGCACAGAAAACAATCGCAATCGTAATGCTATTGACGCGCATGAATGTGTTTGGGTATACAGAAATTCTTGGGATTTGCGCTGTCCCATCCAATTGCGCAGTAACTTTTGGGTTTTTCTTAACCGATGCTAATGAAATTCTTCGCGGTGGTAGTGGCTATATATATATATATATATATGTATATATAAAATTAAAGATACTATAGATAATATTCTAGAAGCCACATATCTAGTTTGGTGACTCTATCTCTAAAAATTGATAAAATTTGCTCAAAAAACATTATGTCCATATCGATTCTTATCGATTGCTTGGAAACGGAGTGAGTTATCAATTATCGGAAACAAACTCGATATGCGCAGGCACTAGGAGGACCTGCAGCTAAAATTTCTCTAGCTCTTACGGACGGACGGACGGACGGATGGACAGACAGACGGACATGCCTAGGTCGACTCGACTGTTGATGCTGATTAAGAACATATATTCTTTATGGGGTCGGAGAGGCTTTCTACTGCCTGTTACATACATTTGCACAAATTCATAATACACTTTTAACCCATTTTTGATGGGTTCTGGGTATAAAAAGAATTGGAGTTCCAATTTTGAATCTGTTTTCCAACTATTCTCCAGCAGCTCAAACATATTGTAGCATGCATCGTGTCGTTTTAACGAAATTCTTATAATTAAATTTGAGTATGTCTACTCACTTGGGATCTTATTTTAAAGTTGAATAACTTATAGAATATAGCAAAGATTGTCATTAAAAAATAAATGACTGCAAGAAAGGGATAGATTGAAAGTTTTTTGATTGAGACGTCCGTACGTAGAGGCCCTGAATTGTCAATATGCCGTCTATCTACTTCTACTTTGTCTTTAGATTATATCTAAAAACAATTGTCGGTATGGGTTATCTTTCCTGTGATGATATTATATAATGAGGTAACATTCTCCATATCAAAGCATAGCAAAGCATGTCGAATGCATTTGCACAACTTTGGAACTGTCGTGAGAAGCAGCACATAATTACAATAGAAATTGTTTGAGCTTTAATTTCAACAACTTTTCTGCGGCAACAATTCGCAATTTGTCGTAAATCCGCCAGCGGCAAGCTGTGCTGTGTCTAATTAGAAGGTGTTGCAGCGGCCAAATAAGCACTTGGCAAGCTACAAGAGGAGCCTGCTGCCGGCAGATGTGGTTATAGATACAGCTACAATTGCAGAGAGACAGCGTAGACGCACTTGTGGTTGACTGACGCGCACTTGACACACTCGAGGCACACGCACTCACCTGAATTCCTGGGTGGCCTGGAAGCTTTCATCGTCTGTGATTGAGAAGACACAGAGAAAACCCTCGCCGCTGCGAAAATAATTATCTCTGATGGCTGCGTAATCCTCCTGGCCGGCTGTGTCTAGTATATCTATTTGTACTTCCTCGCCATCGAGCACAACCTTTGGGGTAGAGAGAAGCGTTTCACTGTGGGACTTCGTCCTCGGCTGGAGTTTGGTTTTACCTTTTTCCTATAGCTATCGGCCTTGGTGGGCTCATAGTCCTCGACGAATTCATCGTACATGAACTGCAAGGTGAGGGCCGATTTGCCAACACCTCCGCTGCCCACCATGATGACCTTGTGGAGCGCCGGGCCGGCAGTCGGTTTCTTGCTCATTTCGATGCAACGTGTTGGGGGTCTGGCTGGGCGGGTTGATGATGCACACTGCACACTGCACGCTGCACACAGATTCGCTCTTTGTCGCTGTAGCTCAGTAGCTCTCTCGGTCTATCTCTATGCCCTGCACTCCTTCTCTCGCACACACGTTCGCGCTCTCTTACGCTCTCTTCGAGAGTCTTTTAACTGCAAGTAAGAGAGCAAAAAATAGGGTTGAACATTTTGTTTGTCTTTTTTGCTATTTTCGACTGGGCTTCCTGTTTTTGGACATGGCTAAAATAGCCGGCGACAGGCAGTTGTTGCCGTTGTTGTCGTTGACTCTCAAGTCATTCAACCGTTCAACAATTGAACCATATAAGGCCGGTGCCCAGTCAGGCTATTGACTTGCCCGTTGCGTTGCGCTGTGTTTCATAACCAAAACATATAAAAAAAAAAAGTGTGCGTCTTATATAAGTAATGTTACACAGTGACACCTGCCTTTAATGGCTACAATGCAACCAATTTCCACTGACTTCCTCATAACCGCATTTAACTTATGCTTCTCGCAAAGATCTCCAGCCGTCTTTTTGCTAGGGGTTTGTCATGGCACAACATTGTTTTGTTTATAGGGTATTTGAATAGTGAATGGGCAACACACAACAAATACACTATATATACATATGTGTGTGCATGCATTCATGTAAACGATTCTTGTTTTTTGTTGGTTGCTGTTGTCCGTTGTTAATGCATAAAAGCTCTGCTTTTTCTTTGGCTACTTTGCGCAAATCGACAAATGAAGCATAAAAACAATTAAGAGTTCTCTAGTGGAGACTATGAGATACCCTATTGCCTAGCAAAGAGCTGCTGCAAAATGCACTCAAAATTCAGCTTCAATTATTGCGGCATTTACATTACGATCATGTTAATAGCAAGGATTTCCGCTCCTAAAATATCACGTACTCTTTATTATTGGACATTTATCGATAATTGTATATTCATCGATATTTGTACATTTATCGATAAATAAGATATACGATTATGTGAGAACGAGGAGAAATCAGCAAAAGATGATTTCTAATCTCTAGCTTATAGATTTCAAGTTTGACGCGTTCGCATAGACCCGGCCTCCATCATGTGCAACTCTTACAGGATAAATTGGGGGCATTTGATACTTGAGAAATCATCGAGCTGGTCAGGCATAGACATTCAACATCGGCCCGAAGCAACCTCGTGCTGCTGCTCCGCAGACATTTGCACATAATCAACATACCCTTTATTTTTAACCCATTTTCAATGGATACAGGGTAGATGGAAGTAAAAAGGTTGAATGAACTTTTTACACACGACAAAACAACACGGGCAGAAAGCATGTGAATAGCATAATGCAGAGCTGGCCCGGCGAATTGTTGTTGTTGTTTTTGTTGTTGTTTCTGTTTGCGCCATTCGCAATTAGCCTTTTGCGACCGACGCGTCGCCGTCATCGATTGCAATAAATTAAGGCGTGAAATTACGTATGGCCAGCTGCATTGGCATGGCAGAGAAACAGCAAAAAGGTTGACACACTCTCAAACACACGCACAACACAGTTACCCAAACGGTCCGGCTGACTGACTGGCCACGTGAGCCCCTTGGCCAATTGGCCACTTGGCTAGCTGCCCATTCAGCGATTAGCAAGAGGCAAGATCTCAAAGTTTGTTACAAAGCGAACGATATAACTACATCGATTCTCCGGCCGTTGACTGATGTCGTACAGAGACTTTCTGATACCAAACAGCTGCCAAAGGCGTTATTTACTATTAACGGTCCATTTATTCCGTTTGTATCTCAGAGATAGAAGACAAGAAACTGCTAGGTGCGTGTTTGACAATCATTTATGAATTCGAATCAGCACAATCTTGATATACATATATGCCTAAAATATCGCAGCTGCATATATAAACTAGTTTTCAAGAAAGTTATAAAAAAAAACAAAGGGCCGCCACATTAGAAAATTCGAATTTTCTGTAATGAGAATCGACATCTTTCATCTAAACTATTGATACTTTCCCTTTTAAATAACCAATTTAAATGAATCTATATCTTTCATCTAGAATGTCGAATTTTTCAAAATTTCTTGATGTTTTATACTTTGTGTCTTCATGTTTTTCTTGTCTATCCTTCCTTTCATCTAAAATCTTAACTTTTCAAAATATCTTCATGTGTTTGTTGTCTTTCCTGGTAAAACCATTTTGGAAACATAATTCTTGAGTTAAGTTAAAGCTTCGAGTTAGAGAGACGCCGCTGTTAAAACCGCGAATAACTATACAGATGCCCTGTTGTTTCTGGGCTATTATTTTTACAAAAAGAGTTAATAATGTAACTCGTATGTAACACTGCTGAATTGCAATCAAAGTCACAAAACGCGGTTTGCGGGCTTGGCAGATGTATGTACATTATATTTGAGTAAAGAATTCTAATATAATTGTGTCACAGTTGCGACATACTATATGCATTATGACAGTCTGTACGCAGCGTTCAAAGCGAAAAGGCAACTAGAAGAAATGCTTATGAAGAAAATGATTTATGTGTCCATAGGTATATGTGATATTTGGCTTGAATATTAGGCTGTCAGCTGGCGTGAATCAGTTTTGAATTGTGCTCTGCACTTGGATCACAGCTAACAAAATGTGACATTTGTTTTGACCAACAGACAAAAAGCTCATTTTAAATACGAGACGCCAAAGCAGATCCGCATTTGTATTGGTAACCGCAGTTGACCCACAAAATGAACAAATGCAATGTGCGCTGCTGCTCAACTGAACTTGAATTGTTTGTGTGTTGTTGTTGTTGTTGTTCTGGCTGCTGCTGTTGGCTAATAAGATGAGTTTCATTTTGGGTTTTCCAATGGCGACGCCTGGGAATTGAAAACAAAAGCAGCAGCAGCAGCTGTCAAATAAACATGCGCAACAAGTACAACAAGCAACAGCAGCAACAAGCAACAACAAACAACTCGACGAGTGCCACGCGGCGTATGAGTAATCGCTGGCAGCAAACGAGCGCCTCAATCAATAGTCTTGAAACGGAAAAACAAAAACAAAAGCACCAGAGAATAAAAAATCGACTAAAAAACTCCCACGCCCAACTTAGCTGGCGGCGCTCAACCGAGTTACCAGTCACATGGACAAATAAAAAAAATTCTAACTTCATGTGAAAACTGAAATACTCTTGCCACAAAAAAAAAAAAAATAAAATAAAAAATAAAAGGCAAACAGTACTTGAATGAGATATTAAATGCTCCTCAGTTAAGCTTGTGCTCAAACACAATCCAAAAGGTGGCGAAATTTTGGCGATAATTTACAAAAACAACTAAACAAACTTTTTTAGTCGAATGCTTGGCAAAAGCAAAGCATTTATTGAACAAGAGACACAGTTAGCATTTGTAGGGCATCTGCCAGGCGAAACGCATTCCTATCGCTTTAAGGAAGCCCTTTTGTCATGAAGCAAGTTCGACCGATCGTTCAGACAGCGTCTATATGCTATAGTTGTCCGATATTGATAGAATTTTGCACAGTGAAACTTGAAAATGCGGCGTTCAGTTCGGATATCTAACAAAGTTTTCCATACAAGTACCCACTTTTCATCCGATTATTCCTATGGCATCTATATGATATAGTTGTCTGATCCACTTGATACCGGATATATGCAGAGCCTCAAATAGAAAACCATGCCTATGCAAAGTTTCAAGACGATAAACCGAGAGACTATCTCACATAGCAACAGACGGATGGACACGGCTTCATCTACTCGGCTTTTGATGCTGATCGAAAATATATATACTTTATGGGTTTGGAAATGTCTTCTTCTATGTGTTACACGACAAAATTGAAATAGCCTGCACAAGTATTAAGCTTCAGGCTTCATACAGAACCCAGACAAGCAAGTTGAAAGAACATTGCCCAAGCCGATCTCTTTATGCCTATGAGATTACGGAAAACTATTTCGCATACAGATAGCAAAATATTTATATATATAAAATGATAAACTGTCAACCTGATAGGGATATACAGACTCATTCTGGGTTTGTTTGTTTGTTTATTCATAATTCCCACCTCGTCTAACAATGTCGTGTCAATGCATTTGCATAGAATCTTTGAACAGGCCATTTTTACGAAATTCGTTTAAAGTGCTTACTTTGGCAACTCTTGACTTTCAAGTAATTGATACGATACTTATACGTAATTGTATTTGATGCTGTCGACAACTCTAAACAACAACAATAATAAATCTATAACATTGGCTAATATTGCCATGTTACTCATACGCAACGTAATCAGCAGCAAAATTAATTGAAAACTTGCACAGTTAACACGAGGCGCCGCACACTCATTGACTCATCCGACACACGCACACAGAAATACACACTCACACACATGGACACCCTCAGACATACACACACACACACACACACACACCTACACAGACATGCTACATCAAATTAAATTACGCGTTAATGCAATCAATTTTTGATTATCTTTCTTTTGCACAACTTGTTTCTTTTTTTTTTTTTTTTAATTATTTTTTCTTTTGTTTGCATTCATCGCATCGTATCGTATATATTATACGATATTTAATCTATGTGCACGACGCGTGTGTTTGTATAACATATGTTGCCTTCTCTGCGCTTCTCAAAAATGTTGTGTATTTCACATAAGCCCAGCATTTGTATATATTTGCTGAGCTTTAGGCAATTTTATTTAATGATTTCTACGAAATGTTAAATGTTTATTGAGCTTGATTTTTGTTTCTTTTTTTGAATAGCCCGTACACTGGGGTTAAAAGGTATATAATTAGACATATTTATATTGATATATGCCCTATTTTCGCTCCTAAGGAACGACTAAATGGTAAAAGCAAGTTGATTAGCACTGTGCTTATATATTTTACACCAAGAGAATTGATTACAGAGTATTGCGCAAGCGATCAGCCGTGATTCAAACATTCTTGAAGCGTTTTCAGCATTTGTGACGCATGAAATGAAATAACTAAAAATGCTTCAACTTTCTCACTTGAAATTGCCGATTAGTTGAATTTAGTTTTCGTTCTGGTTTCTATTTTTTGTGCAGGCCAAGGCTAAACTTTTGATTGCTTTTCAATTTTTAATGGATTTCTAAAGCAGTTTTCAGTTTTACTTTTAACTTGGCATTTTGCAAGCAATTTTTGGATAAACTTTTAAGCTAGCAAAAATTTAGAAATGGGAAATAAAATTGACAGACAGAGAGACTGCGATAAGAATCAAGTCAAGTTAATTGAGTTAAGTATTCGTGATGAACACTATTTTGTATTCCCCGGCCTTGCGCATGGCAAGTTTTGGGCCTAACATTTTAGTTTTCCGCCAATTTATCGCAATTGCAAGTGGAATTTCCGAAAGCGCTGAAACGAGTTCTTACTTAGAGGCTTTGAAAAAATGCTTGAAGCCAATGGGGGAAAAAAACATAAAAGTTGCCCAAAAAATATCTTTGAATTGGATTTTCCATCGAAGAAGCTTGAATTCTACGGCAAATGCGATATGAAACACCTCTCAAATGAATAAAAACAAAGATCTTTGCAAATGAGTATCAGTCCCAACGTTTCGTAGACAAAAAACATACATAGAGTTGAAAACACAATAACAACATTTGTATTTTTTGTATTCTTTTTTTTGATAGCTTCTGTTGCGTTCTGTCAACATCTGTAGTCCATTTTGAACATTTATTTTACTGTTTTAGAAGAAAAGAAAAGCCAGAAATTTGTAATAAAATTTACTGGCGAATGCCAACAGAAAATGTTGTATAAAAACAACAAATTGAAACCGCGTTGCCAATTTGTTTGTGGGGGCACATTTTTAAACAAAAAAATAAAGTTCAAAAATCCGAAACGGAACAAAAAATAATTGAAATAGAGAAGAAAACAAAAAAAAAAATAAAGCCAACAACAAAGATGAAATATACAAAAGTAAAACAGTAATTTCTAAACAAAAGAAAAACATTTTCCCCACGGTTGTGTTCGCTTTGCAAACGCTGAAAAAGAATCGAGAAAACCGAACAACTGAACTGGTCTGAAGAAAGCAAAAAAAAACTCTATTTTTGCCATTTGTTTGTTTGCGGAAATTAATTTTTACTGTACGCAGGAAAACTATTTCACACGCGATGACGTCATCGCGACCTGCCGACAGACAAGCGACCAAACACAGTCTGACTAAAGTAATTCCCATTGCCAGCTAAACAATTACGAAAGCAGAGTTATGCGATTACAAAATAAAATCTTTGAGCATCTGTTTCAATTCGTAAATGTGAACAAGTGCTGCCTCGCTGAAACGTTTACGAATATGTAGCACAAAGCATAATGCAAACAGCCAACGCTCTCTTAAGAGAGTAAAGCTGTGCCATCTTACTTTAAGACACAATCGTATAGCATATATTCACATGAACTTTTCAAATGCGATTGAAAGCGTATTCAGAGTTCGTTCTGCTCTTTTGCTAGCCATTGCTATTCTATGTGTGGGGAGTGCTGCCGACTTGTGTTTGCCATAATATTGAAAACGACTGGCCAAATATCGAGCAGACCAAATGATATTTATTTGCTTGAAATTGATTTTAAACAGACTTTGGCTAACCAACCATTTTAGTTCTCGTTTTCGTATGCAGTGTGTTTTGATTTGGCAATTTATGAAGTTGTTTTTTTTTTTTTTTTTTTTTGGCCCCCTTTTAAATTTTCGCTATGCTCTCCACGTGTATGTGTATATAGACTATGCACATGGGACTCTAGCCATGCCGGGGTTTATATTCGAGGCGGCTTCATTGGGTGCCCGCTTATTTATTACTCATAATTTCGAATGCTCACTAGTTTTGTGTGTGTTTTTGTGCTGTTGCTGCTGCTGCTGCTTCTTCTTAATTGTTTCTTCTGGTGGTTGCACGAATGACGTCAGCGACACTGCGGCTCGCCCAAGCGTTAAGTGGCGGGGTCGCGCCGGCTCATAAAAGGTGTTTGGGCGCATGCAACCCCCTTCAAGTTGAACACGATAGAAGAATAAGTAAACGTGTGCTGGCAGTTGTCTGAGTGTGTGTGTGTGCTTGTTTATGCCCCAAAGTGCAGTCAACTTTTAACGCGCAACAAAATTCTCAGCCAAGTTAAGAGCGTGCACAGAGAGGGGAGCTGTCAGAGCCAAGTCTATAAGACAGTTGTCAGAGTTCTCTGTCGGCCGTTTTGCTTGCGCTCTTTTTGGCCTGGTTTTGATAATCAACTAACAGTTACATCTTCAGAGCAAACACTCCTCGCTTGCGTGTTGTACGAGTCGCTTGGGCTGTTGGCTATTTTCATTTGCCGACTCTTTTTGGCCGCCATTCGGTCGGCGTTTGCTTTTTGTGTGTTGCGTTTTAGCTAACTGTTAAATTAATGTTATTGTTCTTCTTTTTTTTTTTTAACCAGATACCCATTAAAAATGGCTACAATATATGATCTATCGATCTACCAAAGCTAAGCTCTCTGTCTAACAGTCTATTGTAATTCATCTGAGGCAAAAACTATAGGGCCAAGGATTTGAAATATACATATTCTCGTCGGTTCTCCTTAAAGTTAAAGCCTCTATCTCTTTATTCCTCCTCCTCCTCAGAGTTATGTAGGCATGCATTTGCCACATTATAAAGCTGCGACTATGAATAAGTAAAAAGACGAAACTTCAAATGCAACATCAAGACACTGAAGTCCAGGGTATATGCTAGTCGTGCATTCTGCAATATGCTGCTGCTCTTGATGTTTGTTAGTTTTTTAGCTAACTGTTTAATATATGTATTTAATACGTTGAGTTCGTTTTGAGCTCGTGGTTGCCTGTTATTTCTGTTGTTGTTGTTGTTGTTGTTGTTGTTGCTGTTGTTGTTGTTGTTGTTTGTGTTGTTGCAACTTGTGGTTTGGTTCCTTGTTGACTGTAACCTTGACGCGATTCCGTGGTTACTTAGCTACAGTCAGCACCGTAATTCTGTATGCATTGAATGTAACCCAAATCGGAGCACGTGTCAATTCAATTCCAATTGAATGGAATATCGATTCATCAGTTATGAAAGTTTAACGCCGATTAACTATGCAACTCTGATAATTGCAATCAATTTTACACACATTCAAAACAAAACCAAAAACAAAAACCTTGCAAATTAGTTCTTTTCCTCAAATGTTTCAATTTCTTTTCAAATAAATGCGATTTCTTTGAGCATTCGGTTTTTGGGAATCCAAATTTGTTTTCCATTTCCTTTTCACAGATCTTGAAATCTTTCGTCACACGTCAATTGTGAATGCGTTGAGTTTGGGTGTGCCACGCCCACAACATTTAAGTCGAGCACAGCAAAGGGGCGCACAGCTGAACAGCGAAATGCCATTTGAGTTTACTTTTGATTTTGAATACCCTGTACCCATTGCAAGTGCACAAAAAAGGGTATAATGCTTTTGTGCAAATGTATGTATGTATGAATATATATATATATATGTTCCTAATCAGTCAAAGAGCTAAGTCGATTAGTCTGTCTAACGCTCTCGATGATATCGAGAACTATGAGAGCTAGAGATTTTATAATATCGATAAATATCGATTTAGAAACAAGCATATTTTGGCATTTCGCGTAGAGTAAGGCAACTCTCAACTCTCAGGAAAAATAGAGCATATCAATCCTGTAATGGGTATAGCTTAGTACTCTGTTATAGCCAGACATGCATTCAGTTGTCAGATTTAAGCCTTGACGTAGCTATTTTATTTCCCATTTGCCATACTGTGGACACAACTGCTGCATAAAGTGGGCAGCTCGACGCTGGCTACAGTAGGGTATCAGCCAGTCGGGCACTATTCACTAGCCTACACTCATGTGTTTTTGCCTATTTTTCTTTGACAGTTGCAAGTGGCGGACGCGTCTGGAGTCGCTTTGCTCAACGTTGTCGGCACTTTGGAGCTGCATTTTATTTTGCTGCGCCATTTGTGACTTTTACAACAACAACAACAACAACAAAGACGTAGACAAGCGAGAAGGAAAAAGATTTTGTTTGACTTCCGCCCAGATTAAGTTCAATAAACCGCATTATGTTGATATAGGGGTAGTCCAAGAGCCGCAGATGCCAGTGCGAGTAGGTGCAAGAGTAGGGGGAATTATTCATTCACAAGCAACATTAATAAAGACATTGTACAGACGGACACAAATGTCCGTACACATTGCAAAAAACTACGCCATAAATCAGATGATGTGTACATATTTATATTAAGTTTATTAGCCTAGACTGAAATAATCCATTGATCGACTGACAGCAAGCTCAACAATTTAGAAATCTCGTATCTATAGTTGAGGATATACCCTGTACTAAGAGTACACAGAGAGTTCCATTTTCTAGATGCGAGTTGGGGCAATGTAAATGGATTCGGAGTTTCTTGTGCTCCTAGTCTGATCAAGAATTAAGAGTTCATCTATCTATCATGGAATGAGTACAGGGTATGCTTAACTCATACTAAAACTGCGCCATGGGTTTGTTGTCCCCTACGCGCTTTAGCTGTGTTGAATTCGTAGATGCGTCGAATAGTTAAATGCAGAGGCGGGCAACAACAACAACCCCCCCCCCCCCCCCTGAGAATGCGTCTGTCGTCCATTAGGGGCCAAGACACGCCCACCTGCTGATTATCTTTATGATGTGAACAACTGCAACAGCCGACAACTGTTGGGAAATGACAAGACAAATTGGAATTTTTTCTTTCTTAATTAAATCACATGCATTTCAACTGTTTCTCATGTTATTAAGTTCAGTTTTAATTGGAAATATCTATAAGCCTATATATTTATATCGATAAATTTAAAGAATTTATTTAGCAACTTTTTTAGTTGTCTCTTTTTTTCTTCTTGACCCAAAGACATTTAAAACTGGTTAAGCGCAGCCTGAATATTTTTTTGCCTTGCCTTTTCAATTTTTTTTTTTTGCATTCTATAATAAATGTGCGTTTGCCCTCGCTCGACTATGCTGCTACCGCTTCACCTGCACCCGGCATTACCCCTCAGGTTTCATGTAGCGCATTTGGGACACATTTGACACTTAAGAAGAAGAAGAAAACTAAGAAGCACAAAAACTAAGAGAACAACAACATTTTGTTGTTGTTATTTCTGCCGTTTTTCTTATAGCCTTTGCGTTTTGTTAACTGTTAACTGTTAAGTTTTTGCTGCGTTCACTCAGCTGTGACAAAAACAACAACAGCAACAGCAACAACAACAAAAGCAATGAGAGAAAAAGAAGCAGCAACAAGCTGAACGCAACTGCTAATATAGAGTTTGTGTGTGTGTGTGTGTGTGTGTGAGAGAGTTTGCCGCGTGACTCACGACAATGGTTTGCGGCGAATTCGACGCCAGCTGCGCAGTCGCGTGCTGTGATGCGCAGCGACAACAGCAGCGTCGGCGTTACCGTCGGCGCTTTCAATGTCAAGTGGGAGCGACAACAACAAAACAATGCGAATTATGTTAAACAGCTTTTGAAAGCTCTGAGCTTCAATTCATAATGAATTGTTGTCGTTGTTGTTTATGTGTTCATATGCCAAGCTCCGAGCGACTCGCATTTGCTCATCTTTTGCATCATTGTCACTATATATAGAGGCGCGATCTGAGCTGAAAAAACTGGTTTCGATGTCGCCCAACTTTCTACGCACATGTTGGCCAAGTTCAAGGCGAGCGGCCAATCACTGTGGAGCTGCGTATTGTAAGTGTGGCCAAACAAGTGGAATTTCGAACCAAAGATAACGCAAATTTCACACCATACACACACACACACACACATAACCAAGGCGTGGGAAGTGTTGCCAGACTTAGTTAGGCTAAAGGGGGAAACTATAATTAAAAGCTAGGCAGCAGCAGCTGAGAGAGCGCTGCACGATAAAAAGCCTGATGTGCAGCGGCGAGTTAAGATCTCCAACAGATAAGCTGATGTATTTGTGTGCGTATATATGTATTGTCTATATTGTATATATGTATAATGCTGCCTTAACACGATCTTCTGAAGCTATTGTAAAGCTCTGTTCCGACCAGATGTCGCGAATTTGAAGAGAGGTTAAGAAAAATGAAAGAAGCGACAGCTTCTCTCTTCCTTTATAATACAATTATATTATCCCTCAGATTTATAGCATATATAAACGCATAATGCCGTGTTTTATAAGATAGCTATTTTAAGATGGGATAAAAATCCTGCCACATTATCAATATAGTCGCAAAGCTAAGCGTATAATTCGCTCAACTTTATTACCAGCTTTTTCCACACACTTAAAAACTATTTCGCCACGAAATTCTTTAGGTAATGATCGCCTCCAGCTATTCATAGCTAATGCAACTAACATAACTATAATTTAGAAACTTAATCTTCTGCCACTTCGGGCTCTTAACTCTTAAGGAAACGAACCATTGCCAAGAAAAGCTAGCTAAAAGAACGTTGTTATCTTTTCTTTTATTTTTTCTTCGTTTTAATGATCTCTTCTGTCAGCCCGATTCGTAGGGCCAAATTAGAAATTGGCACAGATCGCAACTTGATGGCTATAAATTGGGCTAGTGCCGGTTCGGCGGGCACTTAAATGTTGCTCGAGGGGCAGAGAGCAGAGAGCAGACGACCAAAATCAGACGAGAGAACTTTGGGAGTCATTTGACAAATAGACAAGCAGAACGGAACGATAAAGTGTAGCTTACTTAAAATAAAACAAAAAGACAAAAAATACGTCAAGTAAATTGTGTCATGCTCATCTTTATAATTATCATTATTATTGTTGATTTAAGCATTTACATTCATTCTCACGTCATTGGGAGAGATAAAGAGAGAGAGACTCACAGTTGACGCGAAAAAAATCAGGTTTCCAATTGTAGTAGATGTAGTTAGCATCAAGTTTAGATACTGAGCTAAGGCCCCAAAATAAAGCGTCATATGCCTTGCGAATAGAAAGTTATAAAAAAAAAAAAAAAAAAAACAGAAGCAAAAAATTAGCGGCTATCACGAGACCTAAGATCAAGAATTGGAAACAGTGCAACAAAAAACAAGTAAGAGGTTCTAGTTGGAAGCTTACGACTAGGGGTTACCCTCATCCCTCTTCTTCCAACTAATTAATACAAATTAATAAATAAAAAGTTCCATCTCTCAACTGATCGCATTACTTGCCGCTACCTCTACTCAGCAGCCAAACCAAAAATTGAGTCTAAATGGGAAAAAACGAATTCAAATAGCAGAACAGAAAACAATATAATCGCAATTGCAATGCTGTGGATATACACTAAATTAGAAACTACATGTCAAGTTTGGTAACTTTAGTTCTTATTATTTACCAAAATTGCCCAAAAAACAGAATTGATCGATTACATGGCAATGGGGCAAGTTATAGAATATCGGAAACAAACTCGATCCGTGCGGGTAATAGAAGCCTCTCTAGTCTCTAGCTCTTACAGGTTATGAGATTCTTGCGCTGATCAAGAATATATATATACTTTATGGGGTCGCAGATGCTTCCTTCTGCCTGTTACATACATTTGCACAAATACAATATACCCGTTTTACCCATTTTTAATGGGTTCAGGGTATAAAAAAGCACTCATCAGCCGAATTTTATTCATAAATCGATAAATGACTTTTTCGGGCTGCCGCTTAGTAGTTAAAGACTTTCGGACGGAACAAACTATTTGGCAGAATCATTATTTTTTCTAGCTCTTAATGATACGCAACAGCAAACTAAACGGAATGGCAGCTTTGGCAGTCCGATTCGGTTAACTCCGATACATTGAAGTCTGTCTAAAAGACGGAACTATGAAAAGTTTCATGGCGAAAGCCTTACAACTAAAACTACATGGACCATATATTGACAGCTGTTGATACTGATCGAGAATATATATGCATATACGCTGTCTGCTTCTGCTTCTTTGGTGACTCAATTTGAATACTCCCACAAGGGTATCTGCAAATAATGGACTGAACATTTGTAATAGGTTTGTCAAGCCGATAAAATCACTGTTAGTTTTCGTGTGCGTGAGTCAATCAATGAGACATTCCTCAGATAAGCGCCATGCAATGAAAATCCAGTGTACTTGAACTTGTTTTTGGTTTGGTTTGGCCGGCAACGGCTTGCTACTCTGATAAGAACTGTAGCTATTAGTAATCAGATTTGACTCTTGGTATCACAGGCATATAAGTATATAGGTTTCATTATACCAGAAAATAGTAAGGACATACTCTCAATGAAAGCCCCATTTAAGTTTGATTGACTGGAAAATTCGTAAACTGATATTTCTTTAAATAGTTTATCCTACGCATTTACAATTTGGTGCAGACCTATTTTCAAAGTTGTCCAATAAAACGGAGGACAAATGTTTTTAGCATGCAAATGCTCTGTACTAAAAGTGATTCAACCCCAACTTTAGCTATAAATATCTACATATACATATGTACCCCAAGGTTCCATGTAAAAGTGCTAGTTGGAATGTTAAACAAAGACGGGCCCGGGCAAGGCAGGTAGCAGCAACCAAAAGCAAACGGTTTGGTGACTTTAACAGTTCCGGGTTCGAAACTGCAATTCAGATAAAATTTCAAATGCGCAAAGTGCAGAAGTCACGTTTTTGCAAACGCATGAGAACAGCTGCCATTGGCTGTATGACGTGAGAGGGGGGGGGGCAGAGATAACATACATATATGTTCATGTACGATCTAAAATTTGCTGCTGATTGGCAGAGAGCAGCAGCGGCAGCAGAGGCAAAGCACGTTGCGTTGATAGTTGGGAGAGAGCTGTGAGAGTTGCATATAAGCTGCGTTTAAGGCTCGGCCTTAAATAGCAAAAGCTTAACGAAGAGCGAGTGGGTGGGAAGAGAGAGAGAGAGTGAGTGAGTGAGAGAGCGTGAGAGTAATTTGCTCTCTAGGCGCTTAAAAGAAAAAATGTGAATGCGAATGCGAGTGTGGAATGCGCATTGTGCGAGAATGAGTCAACTTCAGCTCGACAAACAGAAATGCGGGTGATAGACAGCGAGGAAGTAAGCAGGCGGGCGGGCGGGTGGTCGGGCGAGTTGCGGTGCATTAAAAGAGAGAAGCCACGCAATTTGTGTGCGTGTGCGTGTGCATGAGAGAGTGAATGAGTGGAATAAGGTCAAGCGGGGTGCGGCAAAATGTTTCCGCTGATAGCGTTGATAAAAAAAAAAAAAAGCTCGCAACAATGTTTGAATGGCAAAAACAGCAGAGAGCAGAGGCGTTGCCAGTGACAGTGACAACAACAACAACAACAACAACCGCAGCAACAGTAGCAACAACAACAACAACAATGCAGAAAGAATGGCAAATAACTGGCACAACAAATTTAAATAATAAAGAAATTCAAGAAGAAATTTCACTTTTGCTATGCGCCATGCGGCGCCGTTATATGCCGTTATACAGCCGCGGCAGCAGCAGCAACAAATAAAGACATGAATACATTGGGCTTGGTTTTTTTTTTTTGCCTTTACTTCGCACACACACACACACACACACACACACAAACTGGCAGCCAGGCCGCACTTTCTTTGACGCTGACGCTGGCTGCTGCTGCTGCTGCTGCTGCCAACTGAGATCGTTCGCCTTTTGGCGGCTTTTACAAAATTTGTTTATTAAAGCTAACAATGCGCAGGACACATATTGCAATTAATCAATTACTACATCTATCTCACACACACACACACACACGCACGCACACATAGCGCAACAAATCAAGCGCAAAATGTGTGCCGTTTTTTTTTTGGGCATTTTTCATCTAAACGATGACGCGTTCGCAAAACACAATGTAAAAAAAAAAATGTAAGAACGGTAAAACGAGACAGACAAAGGGCAATTGCACGCGCAGTACACATTTTGCACATCAATATACAAATATCACAACAACAAAGTATAGCAGCAGCAGCAGCAACACAATAACAACCAAATTGATATTTCGTATACAATAAAAAAAAAAAACAACAAAAACTCTTATATGTAGTTAGACAAGGCAATAAAAACATACAAATTCGTAATCACTTTGTAGCCGCCTCTTGTTGTTTGTGCTTGTTATTTGCAGCTAACATATATATATATATATATGTATATATATATATAGGTTGACTGCAGCGCGTCTTTTACTATAAATTAGTTTTTAATTTTTGTCGAACGCCTCGAAATTGATATAAAGGTAACTCCGCTGCGCACAAAAACCGAAAATGAACTGAGTAGCAACTAGGGATGAGCGATATCTACTTGCCTAGCGATGACAAGCGGCTGTGGATATTATCGATGGTTTCGCATAAGTATCGATACTTAACATATAGGCAGCCCCAAGGCACTATAAATTCGTATCTGGTAACATAAGAAAAATACTTTCCAGTATTTTAATATATTTAATTATTTTTGATTGATTCTAAGTACAAAATCCCTTATATCTGCTCTCTTTTTGTTCTTGAAATATAATACAACTTTGTTTTGTGAGTGCAAGTGCATACTATCGATAATAACAGTCGATACACACACAAAGGCGGGCTGCCAGCAGCATACAAGGTGCTTAATGCGCAAGTCACTCGCATTGCTTATCAGAGTGACGTCATGAGCTCACTGTTATATTACCGAGCTCAATTCATGTTTAATGTTAAGATTACATATGACGAACATTTTTATTGCATAGAACAGTTGGCATGCGCATTGCCATTGGTTTTTTTTTTTTTGCCAGCATCTGTTTTATCACTCCAGAAATGCGCAAGGAACCCAGGACCTCTTTACAGGGATCGCATATGGTTATTATTTTTGCTAGTCTCTCAATTATCGTCACGAAACTTTGCATACTCTTACTCTTTCTGTTGCACGTAGTACATATGTACCGGCTGGATCGGACCACTATATCATATAGCTGTCATAGCAACGATCGGTCGAAAAGTAGGTTCTTGCATAAAAAACTTGTTTATTAACTATTTTTCCTGTGCCTCTTAGCTTCGAGCAAAACATTATGAGAATTACGAATAAGGTTCGTTCTGCAAGGGTATTAAATCTTCGGTGTGCCATCTTTCTCGTTCAAAACATTTCAAATACATTGCAGCTAAATCTCTATACACATCCTGCTGCCATCAAGAAGGTGGCAAGGGGAAAGGGGTAGCCGATTTAAAAATAAATACAAGAAGTCCTACGCAGTATCAGTTTCTCGTTACATAAAAGGACATTTCTTGGTCACGTTGCGTCAACCGCGGCAGAAAACGTGGCCGCACTCGGTCCCGAGCACGTTGATAACAAACGTGCATTCATAAATATCTGAGCTTGAGCTGTCGCGCTGTTGCTGTTCTGGATTTGAGCTGGGGCGTAGCTAAAACAACAACTGGGATGGCAGCAGACGCATTACGACGAACGGTTCTAACAACTTGGACTGAAGTTGCGGCAATTTCATCAGTTGCTCAAATCCATGTTAATTAGGCCCATGTCCGCTTATGCAAATGTCGCGGGCCTCAGACAGTTGAAGGCGCCCGCTTGAATTCCACATGGTTAGTTTTTGCTCCAGAGACTCAACAATTGGGCAATTTCTCGTCGGCTGTAAGATACATATGCTTATAGTTTTGATGTGGTAATAATTATTAGCTAACCTGAGCCGGCAAATACGAACAACTTTTTGATGCACTTTATATATGTAGTTTTTTTTCGCTTCAGTCAAATGGATCCCGCCCAAAACAGACGCGTATGTCAGCAGCTTTAACGGTGTCGCGAACATCAGCTGATCGCTGTAAAATGCGATTGTTATCGATCTGCGCTGTAAAATGCAACAATGCGATCCAGCTGCTACAATAATTTTAAATTGTTTGCTGTTTAACATAAATAACTGCTGGCAAATGCTGAATTTGATGTTATTTATAAACAAATTAGGAACTCATCAAAAAAAAAAAAAAAAAAAACGAAACAGCTAAATCTACATTAAGCCAAGCCAAGGCAGCCAAACTAAGCCCATATTCTAAGCTAAGGAACCAAACAATAAGAACACAATTCAACGGTTATTTTACACAACATATAATTCGATTTTTTGATTATTTTTTGTTTGTTTTTTTTTTTGTTTTTGTTTTGTTTCGTTACTGAAATAACATGCACGAATTAATAAATATTAAAGCAGCTAACTAAAATAGGTATCATAGTATGTTTGAGTTAAATCATCATCAATCACTTCTCACATCCAAATCTGTATATCTTTTGTAAGGGATAAACGCATTCAAAGCGATGTCAGATGATCTAGAAATAAATACGAAAAATGCGACGCAATGTCAACTTCTCGTTACATAGAGGACACTTTTTGGTCGCACGGACCGCAGCCACGATGCAAGCGTGGCAGAAAACGTGACCGCACTCGGTCGATGCCGGCTCATGGTCGCGGACACTTTCAAAGCACACCGGGCATCTATAAATATCATCTGTTGAGCTATTGTTGCTTGACGACGAAGGTGTAGATGCAACAGCCGGGCCGGGCGGGGCCAGAGGTAGACGCTCCTGATGGTTGCTGCGACGATGAAAGAACGCACGACGGCGAGGGTATTCCGGTGTGCTTAGATCTACAAAGGGAATTGGAGTGCGAGGTCTTGGCGGACTTGCATTATCCGAACTGTCCGAAAGACTAATCGAGTCCACTGGCTGTCCGGCTAAAAGGATAGCATATGTAAGTTTGCGTTTCAAACGCGCATAGATTGCTGAAAATGTCCTTAAAGTGAACTCACGATAGGCACCTGGAGCTGGACTGAGACGAGCTCTTATGATTCTGGGCGGCGAAACGATGCGTAGCGACTCCCAATCATGTTCTCTTACAGTCCTGCCTAAGCTCGCATTTTAATTGCATGGAGATTAGAGAGATGCATGTTAATTAAGTGTTTGTTCACTTACCCAGGCCATTGGATGCATTATCACGAACGGTTCCCAATACTGGTGGAGAATCAGGAGTTCTTCCACCAGCTGCAGACGACGAGTCGCTGGTGCTAGCACTCACGGCGCTGCTGCTGGGAGTGCTTCCATTCATGTTGCTGTCCAGCAGTGCACTACTCTCATTGTTATCAGACTGGACAATGTTACTGTTCTCGTCACTGCCTGAATTCTCTATGGATGCGTTTCCTTCGGGACTGTCAACGGTTCGTCGATTTCTCGACGGCTGTAAGACGTTTTTACAATTTGAGCATGCTCTTTACAGTATGGTCATTATTGTTAGCTAACCGGTGTCGAAGAGGCTGCTAAATTCCAAAAATTAAATAAGCCGAACATCTTGATGCGTCTAATTAATATTTTTTCGCTCGAATCAAATGTATCCCGCCCTAACAGACGCGTATGTCTAAAACTTTAACGGTGTGTCGTGCACAACAGCTGCTCGCTACTAACAACGATTGTTATCGATTTCTACTGTTAAATACAAGCGTGCGCTGTTAAATACAATCCAGCTGTTGCAACACATTTGAAATATTGTCAAGCAACCCGTATGGAGGCTTATATTAAATTGGGCGTCTAATTCTTGTATGTAAAAAACATTATTAAGTTATCTTGATTACTCTGATCGTTACAGCATCGGGCCACTTTATCCTATAACTGCCATAGAAGCAATCGCTTGGAAGTAAAGTTCCTGTATTTACAACGTTGTTTTTCAATATATCTTAATTTGAATTCTTTCTTCCTTATATGGCGACATAGTTCTCTTTGGTAAGGTATTTTATTATATCGCCAGCAATTAGACTGTAGCAAATTTAACACTTTTGCAATATTCTTAATCCGAATTGATAGCGCTATTTGAATGTGTTCGTTAAGTGCATTTCGTTAAGTGAGTAAATCTCTATTAGCAGTCCACAGAGTAACGAGTTCGTAACATAGCGACAATGAGCGCGATATATATCGATACATTTCGCCTACTCTTGCGACAGCTGAGCGCATTTTTTAGCACATTTTTGCAACGCGACGCGTTTGTGTAGCTTCTGCTAAACTTTTTTTTACGGTGACAAAAACAACATTAAAGCCAAACGCAAAAAGCCATTTTGTTGTGTGCGTGTGCATCCTGTGCAACACAAATCGTTGCTAATAGGATACTTTTTTTTTGTTTGTTTCTGTTGTTAGCCAAACAAGCTGCCTCTCCAGCAACAACGGATTGCAGCTGCAAAGCAAAAAGACAAACTTAACCTCGCAGCGTTTGCAAAAAAAAAAAAAGAAAAAAAGAAAAAAAGAAAAAGAAAAACGCAAAGCAAAGTGGCTAAGAAAGAAGAGAGAGAGCGAGCTACTTGTGTGAAGAAAAGTGTTTGTTGCAGTACCTATTTTGCCACCCCCCCCCCCCGCACATTCCTCCGATTGTTTGACATGAAAATTCCAACAACAAAATATAAGTAAAATAAACGGCAAGTGAAACAAAAACGAAATAAAAAAAAAAATACCAAACACCGGCAAGCAAAGCAAAAAGTCACACATACATATGCACATATGTGTGCGTGTGTGCGTGTATGTCTGTATGTATGCATAAATGTTATTTCGGAATGTTTTTTTTTTTGTTTTATAAAGAATATTGCGATTTGTTTTGTTTGATATTTAGCCGGCTTTGTTAGGCGAGCGTCAAATTCGTGAAACATTCGATGTTATTTGCATTTCCATGGACTGCGTTTATTTAACCCTAGATAGCCTGTCTCTCACAGTTTCCAATTGGATTTTGCAGTCTGCTAATTGGCAACAGCTGTGCAACATGCAAAACTCGATAAAAGCCAACTTTGGCTTTACATTGAAAACGTAAGATATTTTTTTATTTTCGCATACGTATTGTCTGGATATACGCACACACACACACACACACACACACACACACATGCGTACGTACATTCAGATACACATACATAACCTTAAATAGAATTAGAGATGTGCGCCGGTCGTGACCTACGCCAACAACACGATCGAGTTAAGTTGCCCGACAAAGGGGAAAAGCACTTAATTTAATTGTTAATATAAAATATAAAGTATTAGCAAGCAAATATTAGCAAGGTTTTTAATATAAATCAGTTTTATTGCCTTAAGATCAAACTGAAAAAGAAATAGTTCTTATTTAAAGGAGTTAATCATATTCTTTATTAGTTGCGCGATAATCGCAAATAATTGGTTTTAACAAGAACTGAAATAATATATCATATAATATTATTAAATATTAAATTTAACAAATTTATTTAGAAAATTGCGTTCGATTATCATTCAGCGGAAAATGCATCGAATAACCGTTATGTGCGGTGCCAGGTAAACAAGATTTGATAGTTTCTTGTTTATATAACATGTGCAGCAATAATTCCAATAAACAAATGCAATTCGACATTGGGAGTTTTTTAAATTATTAAATTTGTTGTCTTCAAATTGGTAATTGCATTTATTTATTTAGTCTTTTTTTTCTGTCTTGCACCTTGCTTAAACAATTGTATTTCATTTTTTTTTGTATTCAACAATTTTGGCTTTGTCTCAGTTCTTTAAATGTGTATTTACAGGTAATACACGGGTAGAAAGGGTATATTGGCTTTGTGCGGGCGTATGTAACCTCTTACGGTATATAGATTCTCGATTCGCATCGACATCCAAGTCGTAGGAGACATCCCTGGCTCCTAATAGTTGCGCGACAGGGTTTCTTTTGATTTATCGATAACTTTGCTCGTTTTAGAAACTTTATCGAAATCATATTTTGAGCATATCTCGGATTTAATAGGAGCTAAAGACATCAGACCTGGCATGATCACATTTTGGAAACCAACCCCCCTTTCCCCTCAAGCCTATGTTTCTGTGTATAAAGAGAAGGGGAGTGTGGGGGTGGACTTTGTGCTGCTCTCAGGGTATCTGCTAGTCGGGCAAATCCGACTAGACCTCAACACGTACAATAAAATATCAATATTCCTGCTTAAGACTTTGAAACTGCGAAGATCGCGAATGCACACAAGAAGTTAAATTAACTAATAACAATATATGATAATAATAATAATAATTAAATATCATTTAAATAATGATACTAATGAGCACATAACTGTAAAATTTTCAGCTTATATGCCACACGATCGTCATGGCGTTGACAATTGTTGTCACTGCGGTTGCCTCTCAACTCAGGCGATTCGATTGCAAACCGTACAATATTAATAACATTATTAATTGATACAAAAACACACAAAAAAAAAACGTCGAAAGACAAGTAAAAAAAAAAAACAAATTTCGGGCAGACAAAAATTGATAAAAACGTAAAAAAAAAATAAAATAAAATAAAATAAATTCAAACAAATCGGAAAACTTGAAACAAGGAATAAAATGGATCATTTTCAAACCTCGCTGAATCCGCGCAAACAGGAGCTGCTCGAAGCACGTTTTATTGGCGTCAGGGTAAGTTTTCATATATATATATATATTTTGCTATAGTATTACAAATCAACAGGAAAGCATTCGAACCCTCTCAGTTAGAAACTGGAGTTCGATTTTTATGTTTACCCATTTTAACGTTCGATTTCGACTCAAAAGTTTTTTTGATCCCATTTTTTTTCTGATAATAGAGTATACAAAATTCGCCATAAGCATAAAATCATAATTTTCCTTGCACATGTTTTTTTTTTTTCATTAATACAAAAGAATTGCTTATGGCTTAGAAATGGCTTTGAAAACTTTTGGGTAACTAGGCGCACAGGGGCTAACGTGGGTTAAGGCCCAAGCAGGCCAAACGGTTATTGCACTTTGGAATTGTCAGCAGCTACACAAGTTTAACTTTGTGCATCTTGTTGTTGTTGTTAGGTTGGAAACGGGTGCAGGGATAGGCCAGTGGCATAAGGGAGGGGTTTGGGTGTTGGGGGGGGGGAGTTTGCTTGTGCAGAAAATGAAGATGGAAGATGAAGATGCTTTTCCCATAGTTTGGTGGGCACTTTGCTGCTGCTGCTTCTTCTTCTTCGTCTTCGTTTTTTTCTTCATTGCTTTAGCTCGTTGTTCGCGTAGGGCGAAGAGTTGAACAAAGCGAATGGGATGAAAAGAAATGCACAAGCATAAGCAAATAAATTAGCGTACAAAGGATGTGCGGCAAAAGAAAGCGGGTAGAACATAAATATGTAAGTATGTACATATGTACATGTACATTATGTATTGGCATCTGCTTGCAAGAATGAAACGCTCCATTTACACACACACACACGCACGCTAGAGCGGCTCAATTGCTGGGCACTGTTATTGCTGCGCCATTGTTGTTGTTGTCACCATATTGTGTCGTGACGGGCCGTCGTAAACATCACATCCATGGATACATATGTGCATATGTACATATGCATGTGCATGTGCTTACATTCTTATGTTTATATTGCAAATACATATTATTGCACTGTTGGTGCAAGTTTATATATACACACATACATACACATCTTTTTGCAGTTGCCCTAACCACCCGCACAGCCCTTCTTCCTTTCAATCCTCTTCCCCTTCTACGCAACTAGACAAACGCACACATCCCCTACCTTGTGCTTCCCTACACCCATGTCAACCAAACTTTGCCCCACCCTAGCCCCACAAATACATACATATGTACATGTATGTATATCCCCTTTGCCAACCCTTCTCCCCTGCTTATTCGTACACGCTCTTGCGCTTAGCTAGGCTGGTCGGTGGCTTCTGGGTCTGCCACGTCTCTGTGCGTTTGGTGTTTGAAGAAATGAAAGCAAAAGAACAGCTGATAAGCGCGGCGCTGTTGTCGTCAACGACGACGCTGTTAACAGTGCGACGCGAATGTAAATGCCTGTGTGAGCTGTTAATGCTTGTGTTGGATTGGGCGAATGTGGTGAATAGTAAATTCAACTCATTGTGAACAGCAAGTTGGAGTCTTAACTGATGATCGGAGCGAACAAAGAGCTTTCACAGTGGAACACAAAATGGAATTTCTCTTGATTTCAAATTTAGTTTAGACCAGTTCAAATTCAAATTTAACTAAATATTGCATTAATTGATCTTTACGCTATATAGGTAGTATTTTTAAAGAAAATGTAAACTGCTTAATCGCAAGAAATTGAATCGTATGTTCACTGCTATGGCACCACTGTGCACAAGTAAGCAGTGCACTGTTAACGAACATTGCGCTGTTAAAAACAGTTGCTGTTACTGTTGTTGCTGGGTGCTGCTGCTGCATTTCTGTGCGCCTCATACAAACGTTTAAAAATTGTTTCACTCCATTTGCAAATTAACGCAAATTGCACCGTATATGTTAATAATAATACGCTGGCAGCAGCATCCCCAACAGACTAAGACCCCCGAAGAACAGAAATCATCAAATATGATGTACATTTAAACAAACATACATAGACATGTATGTATGCATACATGCATAACATAGTATTTAATTGGCCTGCGCCTGTCAACACACATACATACATACATACCACGGCAAAAGCAGCTAGCGTCAATCGACAGCGTCTGCGGCAGCGGCTTCCGCATGTTATTAACAGTGACGTTGCCGCCGTCGCCGTTTGCCGGCATATGCGCAACACACAACAAAAAAAAAAAATAAATGCGAAAAGCAAAAAAGAAAAATACAACTACTACAACAATGTGTGTTGTGCGCGCTGCTTTCTGTTGTAGTCGTAGGTCGCTGCTGGCAGCCATTTTAACAGCGACGCTGTCGCTGCTTTGCTGTTGTTTTTGCTGTTGATACTCTCGCCTGCAAATGCGCTCGCCTCGCTCTTGTGCTCACCATGACAGTAGTATGTCTGTGTGTGTGTGTGTGTGTGGTGTGAGAGCGTATGTTGGGGCCGGCTTGTTAACGGCTGTTTTGGCTTTTGTTACGCATTCGCTTTATGTGGTTAATCAGTTTATTTTTTTTTTGTATAGTTAGTTGTTGCTGTTGTTGCTATGGCAACCCGTACGGACGCCTGTGATATTGTTTTATGTTTCTTCTCATTTTTATGAGCTCTACATGGAGTGTGTCTTTGATATCTTCGCGGTTTTTTTTTTTTTTTTTTTGCAATTTATGGCTGTCGTTTTAATGCTCATTCATTTTGTATGCTCTTATCAGTCTTATCAGCTGAGCTTTACGGGCCGCGCCTTTGCTTCGGCTACGGCTACAGCTACGGCTTGCTCGTTATCCCGTTTACCCGAAGCCCAAAAAACTAACCACCAAAAAATGATTTAGCAATTCGCCGCCAACGCCAACGTCAGCGCCAAAGCTAGCGTCGCCGCCGCCATTGCCGCTCACGAAGATCGGGCTAAAAGGCAGAGCCCGGCAAGTGGCAAAACGGAAAATGTTAAACGCAAAACGAAGCTGCGCCCGGCCGGCAGTTGTAAAACGGTCGTTTGGCTTTGCTGGTTGCTGGGCGCTCTCTTGCTCCTTTGCGTCCTGTATGCGTGTGTGTGTGTGTGTGTGTGTTACATGCGATTTTCCAAGTTGCAGCAGCAGCAGCGGCAACAACAACAACAACGCCAACACATTGCTGCAGCAGCGGCGCACTGTTTCGCAGTCAGAGTCAGCGTCGCAGTCGCGGCGCCGGCATTTTTTTTTCTTTTCTTTTCTTTTTGTTTTTTACATTTTTCCTTAGTCCAACTGCAAACTGCATGCAGTTTTTCACTGTTTTCTCAGTTGATTGCCACGCTTCAATGGAGTTTCAGTTCGACTTCGAGTTGTTGTCCATTGTTGTTGTTGTTTTTGTTGTCGTTGACATCGCTGCCTAGCGCACGCGTCTGTATGCATGTACATATGTGTGCGTAATTGTGTGTGAGTGAGCGAGACCTTTATGTGAGAGCTAAAACTGAAAACAAAAAACGGTGCAAATATTTAATTTTTTTTTTCACTCTGTTTGTGTGTGTGTGTGTGTGTGTGTGTGTGTGCTTTTGCATTGTTGCTGCAAAGTGAACTAGAAAATAATAGCGACAGTGGCAACTGCAAATAAAGAGCAGGTACAAAAAAATAACAAAACAGAAAACAAGTGCAAAAGCAATCACAATAACAAAGTCTTTAAGTAGAAGATATTAACAGAAACTTAGCGAAGACACAAACCGCACGCAGCATGCCTGTTATAAAGCAACGGAAAATGAGTCGCTTTAAGGTTAGTACAAACCGTAACGTAACGCAGCAGAATGAAGAAAGAGTGTAAGCCAGAGAGACAGAGAGAGAGAGAGAGAAAGAGCGAAATAAACGTAACAGCCTTTTTTTTTTACAATTTGGCTGCTGATTTTCCGTTTAATTATGTGTGCATGCATGTAGATTTTCGCTCTTGCGATAAAATTAAGTGCATGAGTAGCAGGATAATAAGCAATAAAGCAAAAAGACAGTAGGAAGAGAAAGTGAAAGAGATGGAGAGTAGGCAACGGACAGGGGAGAGACAGAGAAAGTGATATGTGAGAGAAGCTGTGAAGAAGCTAAAGAAAGTCAACAGCACTGCCAATGGGTGAATACCCTACAACTGAGTGGGTGTTGAAGAGGACTCAAGCTTTCGTGTAGGCGCAAACCGGATCACAGAAGTGATATTTTCAGACAGAAGGAAATGAGTGACAATTTATTCACTTACATACATTGATACATGTATGCAAGTATGTACATACATACATATGTATGTAAGTTATAAAATTGTACGCATATATGTATGCATGTGTGTATGCATGCATGTGTGTATGCATGCATGTCTGCATGTGTGTATGCATGCATGTATGAATGTATGCAGGTATGTAAGAATGTGAGTCCAAAAATTGTATGTATGTAAATAAATAAATAATGTTACTTTAAATTTATAAGTATAAATATGTATGTACATACGTATAATATACATACGTGTTCTGACATTTATATGACAATAATAAACGCTAGATTTGTTCGGATCAAGAGTTTTGCTCGCTTTGTCTCCAGTTTAAAAGACACTATCTTCATGTTACAGTTGTCAAGCTTCCATCCATATTATCTTTAACTTTTTTTAAAGATTGTTTAAATACAATATGCTGTAACTTAATCAATTTTTATTTTATTTATTTTTGATCTATTAAGTATTGCTACGTAGCTTTAATTTTACAATACTACAATTTTTCTGTTTCCAAATATTTGTAATTCCGTGAAATCTCCCAGTCCCACATTATGCTACCAAATGTTAGGTTAACTGCTTTGTTCTCATTGTATGATGTACATATGTACATCATTAAAAATATGACTATCCTGAATATGTTACCCTTAAGCGACTACAGGGTATCTTTGATGCGGGCAACATCGATTGATATACATATTTTTTGTTGCTTTTGTTGCAACATGATTTGGAACTGATGTACGTTTGTGTGTCTGCATGTATTAGCCCAAAGCAGACGTGATGCATACATATGTGTGTAAGTAGATGTACATACATATGTGTGTGTATGTATGTATATAAAACCTGTAATGCAGAAGTAGTCGAAGCAGCAGACGAAGAATAGGCAGAAGCAGCGGCAGTAGCACAATACATAGCTAAACATCAACAAGAAAACCTAATTTCTCTTTTTCTCGCGTTCGTCTTGCTCGTGTAATACAAAATACAACAACAACAGCGGCAAAAAAAAAAAAAAAAACAAGTAGGAAAAAAATTCGCAAGTTCATTGAACTTGCCATGAAAATTATACGCTGCGAGCGAACGTAGAAAAAAATGAAGGCATGGGCTGCAGCAGCAGCAGCAGCAGCAGGAGCAACAAAAACTAGTCATGCGTCGCTGCCGTCGTCAGCATAGACGTCGACTGCGCTGCATAGATTTGCGACCTGACCTAAAATGCAAAAATGTGCGCTGCCCTCGGACGGTCGTCACACTGCTGTCTTTAACAGAGACCGCCACTGTTATGCGAAGCATAACAGAGCAGAGCTTTAACGGCAGCAGCTGAGAGAGCGAGCGAGCGAGGCAACTGAGCTCAGCTGTTTAACTTTGCGGCCACTCTCTCTCTCTCTCTCTCTCTCTTTCTGTCTCTCACATTTCGACGTAATTGACAAACCAGGAAACAACAATCCGAATTGAAAATTAATTAAATATTTGTACCACAAGGCAAGCAAATTTTTGCTGCTCCTTTTTTTTTTATTAATTTTTTTTTTTTGTTTTTGATGATTGACATAAATAAAAATGAAATTTAAATGAAATTTAAAAAGTTGGTAACAGTTGGGCAGTATTTACTTAATCATTTCGTTTGCGATATTTAAATGCCAGCAAACATTCAAATGTGGGTCAGCATTTGTAACAGTTTTCGAATCGAATAAGTCACGTTTAAATAAATAAATGTACTAAGATAATATTTACGTAAGCTAATGTCAACGTGTTGCTACTTTTGAGCATCTATTTGAGCTTATATACATTTGATTTTCTTAAAAGCTTATATCAGAAAATATATTCGTTTACTATTACTTCTGTTTAATTTATTATGCCGCAATAATTCTATGTTCTATCAAACTTATTTCTACTGTGGCATACCATCGCTGTGTTTTGTTGTATGTTTATTTTCCAGTCGACTCAACATGGTAGAAATACTTTTTATAGAACGTATGCCGGAAATAAAGTCTATTTGTCGCTGAATTTCGTTGTATAAATCAATCATCATTAATTATCCTGCTGTACAACTCGGCGTATGTGTATTCTGTAAAAATCACGTATACGCTGCATTCGTTTGGTTCATAGCATTTTACAACACTATGTTTAATTTACCATGACACAGTTGATTACTTTAATAATATCATTCATATTTCAGAGCACTGAACAGTCGCTCACGCATCATCTAGTGTTGCAAAACAGCAAAAGCAAGAGCAGCAAAAACGGATAAAAAAAACTTGTGCGGGCTACATTTTGAATGAGCTGTGCTTGTGTTGTATGGTCGGGGGAGGGGGTAAGGGAGGGGTAGGGCTTTTGTAGGGGTGGAGTTGTATGAGGTGGCAGATAGGCTGCGCTTCTCGGATTGTTGGTCGAAAAGGCGCACGACAGCGGCCACAGTGGCGCCCCCTAGAGACCGATGAATTTTTGTTGTTGATGCCAAACTGTTTATTTTTTCCGTTCTTAGCTGAAGCTAAAGTGTAGGGGGGGGGGGGGGGGGGGGTTGACGTGCAAGGGGCTGTGCGTTGGGTTCATGTTAACCAGCTGCTGTTGATTTTCCATACCTTGTAGCTGTTAATATTGGCTGTAATGGTGTGTAGAATGGAGCTGTGCTGTGTGGCTATCTGGAGTAGAAATATTTTTTTTTTTTTTTTTTTTTTATTTTTTATTTAGTTTATTAAGAAATCTGGTATCCTGTTACTCTATGTTAGCAACTTTTATCAGAGTGACATAATTACTTAGCTTAGCGATGATTGTGGTTTTACAATTAGTTATACAATTAGGTTAACAGATTATAGAAACATATTTTGGTGTAATTAACGAAGCTTGTCACCTATACATAACGATCGATTAGGTCGGTTGGGTAGGTCCTCTTCAGTCGCCTTCTTCTTCGCCACCTTAGCAGGCTCCTCGCCAGGATGTTTGGATGGTTGTGGAGCTTTGTTGAGTAGCTCGCTGCTTGCCTGTTGACTACGTCGCCCACCATTGGAACCTTGAGGTCCTTGGCGATGTCGCGTGTGCGAATATACCATTCGGCTCCAGTTATTTTGCGCAGGGTTTTGGCCTGAATGATGCGAATTTTGTTCAGGTGTGTTTTTGCAGCTATACCGTAAACTTGAAGCCCGTAACGCCACACTGGGGCAAGGATTACCTTGTAGATTAGGACCTTGTTTCGGAGCGAGAGTTTGTTTTTGGAGTTGAGGAGCCAGCTCATTCGCCTTATCTTAGATTTGATGTTGCTCGTTACTGCAGAGACGTGCTTACTAAATGTAAGTCGTCTGTCGAGAGTGACACCTAGGTACTTGTGTTGACGATATTGCTCTAGTAGCTCACCATGAAGAAAAAGTCCGGGGCATGAGTCCTTGCGTAGAGTGTGGGTAACCGTGGCGCACTTTCCAGGGTTCACTGCGATGTTCCATCTACAAGCCCAGTTTTCAAATCGCTTGAGGTATTCCTGCAAGAGGTCAGTTGCCACGTACACACATTTGTTTTTTGCAAGGATTGCCGTGTCGTCAGCAAACGTGGCCACCAGAAGGTCCTGCCGATCATTCCGTCTGCTTGCATTTGCTGTGGGCATGTCATGTGTAAACAGGCTATATAGCGTGGGACCCAAGACGCTGCCTTGTGGAACGCCCGCTTTTATGCGTTTGGTTTGAGAGGCTACTCCATCCTGCACCACTTGAAAGGTTCTCTCAGTTAGGAAGCTCGCAATGGTGCTAAATAGCTGCGGATTCAATTTGTCCTTTATCTTGGAGAGGAGTCCTGCGTGCCACACCCGGTCGAAGGCTTCTTGGATGTCGAGGTATGCTGCCACCACATACTCTTTCCTGTGAAAGCCGTCCAAAATATAATTTGTGACCCGATGTAGTTGCTCAGGGGTACCGTGTTTGAGTCGAAACCCAAACTGGAACTTCGGGATCAAGCGTTTTATTTCCGGGGTATCCAGGACCCTTCTGAGGATGCACCTTTCCAGAATCTTACCAAAGGCAGGCAGGAGGCTGATGGGGCGATAGGATCCCAGTTGATTAGGGGGCTTTCCGCTCTTGTGCAACATGATTATATGTGCCTTCTTCCAAGCCACTGGAAAGTAACCTAGCCGAAGAGCTGCATTAAAAATGGCGACGAGAAAAAGCACTGCCTTGTATGGCAGTAGCTTGATTGTCTGGTTGTCCAACCGATCTTCCCCAGGGGCTTTGCTGCTTTTTAATCTCTTCATCTCCTGCTCTACTTCTTGGAAGGTGATTGGCGATACAGGGAGTGACATTTGGAGTGGCGCCTCCAGGATTTGCGCGACTCGCTGTATCCTTCCATGCGATGCGGTCTCAAACGGCTTGAAGCGCTCCTCCAAGTTGCAGGCAAAGGCTTCGGCTCTGTCCATTGGTGATCTGGCCCAGGTGTCATCGGGAAGTCGAACGGGGAACTTTGGCGCAGCTTGCCGCTTGTATCGACTGCTAAGTTTCCACAGCGCGAATTTGGAGCTCTCGTCTGCCGTTGCTTCCTCCAGCATGGTGTCTGTGGCATTTCTTTTCGAGATAATCAGCTCCTTCCTGACCCTGTTAGCAATACGACGATAGATCCTGTCAATCGTGGGGTCCTGGGTACGGACATACTCCCTCCTCAGTCGCTTTTTTAGGGCGAGAAGACCTTCCAATATGGGGGAAAACGTCCTTGGCCGCTGGCTTGTAGGGGCTGAGTAGATATGTGCGGGCGCAGCGTTGGCGGCTGCGGCATGTACTTGGTCCAACAGGGTTTGTACTGCAGCGTCGACGTCCTCAACTGACAGAATCTGCGTGTTTAGGTTGATCAAGCTATTTAGTTCGGCCTTAAATCGTTGGATGTTCGACCCAGGGAGGACAAGCCTGCGCTTTTTTGGGATCCTTTGTGCAGCCGTGTTGATCGTTGTGAGGAGTGGCAGATGGTCGGAAGATAGATCATACTCTTCGCGAACCGATAGTACGCTGTTGGGGATGCCCTTGAATATAAAAAAGTCGATACAGGAAGGCGTACTTTGCCGGTTGTACGGAAAGTGGGTAGGTCTACCGGTGGCCAGTACCTGGGCTGAGCAGGGAGTGAGCGCCTCATGGAGCGCAGTGCCTCTGCTGTCAGCTCTGTAGTTTCCCCACAGTCTGTGCTTAGCGTTGAAGTCGCCTCCAACGATGAATTTGGGGCCAAGCTGGCCAAACAGGGAATCAAATTCCGCTCGGTTCCAGGGGATGTTTGGTGGTAGGTATGCTGCCGCAACGAGGATTTCGCCCAAGGGAGTCTCCACCATGATAGCAGCCAGCTGTGTGTCGCTGGAGGTCACTGTGTGTAGATGGTAGTGTGCTAAATCCTGCTTTGCCAGCACTACAGCACCACCTCTGGCTCGTCCTGTAGGGTGATCCGCACGGTAGCAGACGTACCCCTCCATTGTTAGGTACAAGTTTGTGTGCAGATGTGTTTCTGAGATGAGCATGATGTCTACATCATGCTTTTTCAGAAAAAGCTTGAGCTCGTTAGCATTTTGGAGGATGCCACGAGCGTTCCACGATCCGAGACGTAACTGGGTAGCCATTATTTGCGGCTTTTTGGGAATCTAAGCTGCGGGGAACCTTGCGCATCCTTTAGCTCTTTAATGCTAACCAGAATGGTTGCAACTGCGGCATTCAGTGCTGCAATGGACTGCTGGAGGTTTTGAAGGATGCCTCCAAGGGAAGCGTCTTGCTCCTGAGGTCCTTGCAGTGGTTGTTGGAGCTGCATTGGATTGACGGTGGGCTGAAGAGTGCGCGCTGGGGGTTGGCGGACTTGTACATGATGGCCTGGCCGTAGCGCATCAGCATACGACAGGCCCTGTTGCACAATTCGGGAAGGTACGAACTGCTGAGTGGTTCTTCGTGTATTTTGAGGATGGCTATATCGTGTAGGAGGGGAGACATTGATGGCCGGCTGCCTGGCATTTAGTCTCACCTGATAGCTTTTGCATCCTTTATAGGAAGCAGCATGGTTTCCCTCGCAGTTGGAGCATCGCAGGTCTGCCACTGTTTTGGCCTGGCACTGCTCGGAGTTTGTCCAATGGGACTGACCGCACCTACCACACTTGGGCTGTTTGAGACAGTAGTTTTTGGTGTGGTCGAACTCGAAGCAGCGGAAACACTGCCTTATACTATTGTTCTTCCTCGGAAGCTCAATAGTGACCCGTTGGCGGCCAACCTTGTTGAGCCGCAGCGCTTCCCTGTTGTTAAGAGACTGCTTGAGGTCGACAAACCAGAAGTTGCGACTTGGAAAGTCGTTGGTGGAGTCTGCATCACTTGTTGGCTGTCTGGCGCCCGGGTTGTAAAGGTTCGTCACAATATGGCCGTGCGATGTAAAGGCAGCTTCAATCTGGCTTCTGGGAGTGGAAGCGGCCAGATTTTTAACCACAACGCGGTATGGTCTGTCTTCCTTTAGGCAGAAGTGGGTAAATTGCACTCTCACTTCAGTGAGCTTGCGGACAATTGCTCTGTGGGTGTCGGCATCTTTGGCGTAAATTCTTAGATAGCCAGAGGGAGAGACCTTGAATTCATAGGCGTCTGCGCCCACTGCCTGATCTATGGTTCGCTCCATTGCGACAATATCGCTGACTCCAGGGACTGTTATCGGCCTGGGTTTGGAGATCTTTTTCGCTGATTGTTGTTGGTCTGTGACTGGAGGCGCTTCGTCGGCAGTGTCCATCTCGCCGTCATCGATTACAGAGGCGTCTTCCTGAGGCTCAAGGGAGGCATATCTGTTGCTAATTGCCGAAGCGGTACTGGGAGTTGCGGGCTTAGCTCCAGCGCGGCTGGTGTTGCGGTTATTTAGTTGCTTCCCTTTTTTTACGCCTTCGGATAATAATGTAGTCCCACGCCGTTTTTTTGCGGAAACCGTTTGCCAATCTACCAGTGGCTCTTCGAAGGCTAGCGTAGCACCTGCGTTCTTTATGGGAGGCAGAGGGGGGTTTGTGACACAAGAACCAGCTGCCTGGGTGCCATAAGGGGTGGACTGCAAGGTCGGATTGGCGGCTTTGGGGCGGGTCCCGATGGGCTCTAAAGCGGCGCGGCTTGTGCCTGTTGAGGCAGATGTCCTGCAGCCGCTGCTGGATGACGCTGTGGTTGTGGTGGTTGTTGCTGTCGTTGTGCTGACAGTGCCGTGCTGTTGCGGTTGCCAAGTCGAGCATTGCTGGGTACCGGCTGACAGCGAGGTGGAGGCGCCGTTCCGGTTTGCACTACTGGCGAGCACGTTGTTGTAATATTGGTAAAAATCTTCCAGTGGCCTGCTTCCGTCGAGGCGATCGACATTAGCGGCTATATTTGTAGGGGATATTATTGAGCTGTTCGGCAGCGGGTAGATTGGCGAATGAATTTCTTCGTTATTTTGGGGTCGGTTGTTTGTAGCCATTGTTCTTTACTTTGTTATAATTTTTTCCCCACAGGGAGAAAAAAGAATAAAAAATAAAAACAAAACAAGTTTTTTACACTTAATTACAAAAATAACCCGTATTTTTGTAACAAGTGATTGATCACAAATTGTGACTTTAGTGTCAGCACTGTCACTGCAGTGACTGTTTTGCCAGCACTATCAGTGCAGCTGCAAGCTGAAAGCTCTCTCGCGAAAGCTTTGCTGCACTCGCGCACACACACACGCACTTGAGTTGCGATCAGCTGAGCGCAGCTTAAGTTTTGCAAGAACTTGTTCTCACGCACTGCACGCGGTAATTTTTTTTGTTAAAATATTGTTAATTTGTATAACACTCCGGCTGCCAGAGGCAGCAGTTGCGTATAGTTTACCCACTATAAGCGGGATTTGTATGGATTGCCCTGGGGCGGGCTTTATACAGTGTCACTGTCACTTTCTTGGTTTATGCCTGCTGCCAGCGGTGCACTAACGCGCACACACACACGAGACTGCAATTTTCACGTCCGATCTCCAGAGAAACACAAACGTAATTGGAGTAGAAATATGCAATATAATTTCCTATTTAGTAGGTTTTTTTTTTTTTTTAATTTCATCTGAGTATCCGTCTTCATGTTTCTTTTTTTTGGCCTAATGCTGTGGTCGTGTGAGTTGACATCAAAACGGATATGGAATTTTAAAATTTACTATTGCTGTTGTGGTTTAATGTATGCAGCTCGCACACATACATATGCACAGGCAGGCATATACATATCCATGTGTGGAGGAGTCTGTTGGTGGGTGGTGGTGGCGGTGGGGGGAGGGGGATAGCCTGTGCTTTAGCTAGCGCCCAGTTGTGCCCACTGTACACGCTGCTTATGTAAGCATTTTCAGCATGTTTTCGCTTTTATATACTCGTAGAATTTACCAGAGAATGTTTGTGTGGGCGGGCGTGGATAGGGGCTTGCGTTGGTAGGGGGGAGGGCTGAAGGTGGGTAGCACATAAGCAACCAGGCACAATTCTCTTGTTCACTCATGCTCTCCCTTTTGCTCCCTCGCGCTCTCTCTCTCTCTCTCTCTCTCTGCTGTCTGTCTGCCTGTCTTTCTATGTTTGACTCACACTTTGTATAATTCATTTAACAGTTTTCGCACGCAAAACTGCATTTGGTACACGATGCGAAACGAACACTAGATGGCGCTGTTCTAATTTAAACAGGTTGACAGATAGCAAAACGGCCTTGGGCCACCCAACAAACTGCTTTGATTGTCAGCTGCACAGATATTATTATAAACTTAATATTCTGTCTGACCCAATGGAAGTGTTAGACTGTAGGCAAAACAAAAAGAACAGCATCGTGAAGCTGGTCTTCCACATTTTGTTTTAATTTCAATTCAACTTAAAATTTTATTTACAAGTTGTGCCCGTTGTGCTAAAAATAATGCAAACTCCACATATATTCATCAGCAAAACGAGAGCTAAACTTGTTCTACAACCAAAACTAACATCGGCCAAGCCTATAATTGGGGCTTAAGTTGACTATACCATGGCGCAGGATCTTCTTCAGAAGGATTTTTTTATACCCTGAACCCATTAAAAATGGGTATAAGGGTATAAGGGTATGTAACAGGCAGAAGGAAGCATCTCCGACTCCATAAAGTATATATATTCTTGATCAGCATCAATAGCCTAGTCTATCTAGCCATGTCCGTCTGTCCGTCCGTCCGTCCGTATGTATAAACGAAAGGATCTCAGAACCTATAAAAGCTAGAGACTGAAATTTTAGATGTAGGTGCTCCTAATGCCTGCACAGATCGAGTTTGTTTCCGATAATCGATAACTCACTCCGTTTCCAAGCAATCGATAAAAATCGATATCGATATCCTGTTTTTTGGGCAATTTTGTTAAATATTAAGAGCTACAGTCACCAAAATTGACATATAGCTCCTAAAATAGAATATATATATGCATTTGATGTTGGAAGAAGAGGGTTCAGAATATCTCCTAGTTGGGAGCTCCCGACTAGAACCTCTTACTTGTTTCTTTAATGGTTTAGTTCGGTCTGCGCTTTGGTTTCGTTTAAGTTACGGCTCTTTGTAATTGCAAATTGCAATTTCGGCTTTAAGCCGGTTCGATTCAAAGTCGGCTCACAGTCTCGGTGTAAACTGTTGTCTATTTGCGACAAATTGAATAAGTTACATATGGAGGCTATCCTAATTTAAATTTCTTTCAGAGAATATTTACCACAGCTAAAATTCAAATGAAATTTAAATGTTTTTAGCTCGATTTCAATGTGATGTATGTACGTGATATATGTTTAAATATGCACACTTATAATTATTAGAATTAAAATTTAGTAATGAGGTAACAACAATTAGTGAATCCTTATTTCTAGCACGTCTTAATTTGCATTTTTGTAAACTTGCAGTGGGTTGTATAACTTATTGTTAGGCTTTTAGTTGCTTGAGATGATAAATGAAAAGCTTCTGTGAATAAATTGTTATGCCCTTGTAGAGGGTATTATAATTTTGTCATAATATGTTTATTCCCACTCCATAAAGTATATATATTCCAGATGAATATCAACAGCCATGTTCGTCCGTCCGTCCGTCTGTTTCCATGCGAACTAATCTCTTAGATTTTAAGCTTTCGTCTTGGCTTTCGAACTGGTCGCATCGAAACACCGTATTATATAGCTGCCAGAGGAACGTTTAGTCCAAAAGTAGGTACTCGGTATTTATAAGTTTTACTACCATGCCCCACAAATGTATGCAAAATCTTATCAACGTCGGAACAGTATATCATATAGCTGCTATAGGAAAGATTGGTTGGATAGTAGGATCTTATATGGCAAGTGTGTTCTAAGATATTTTCAACAAACTCAGCATTTTCGAGCTTCACTATTCTCACTTATCCGCAAGATAGAAGTTTCTATATCCCTATCTTCTTCTCTACTCCTTACGATAACCCGTTTAAGCTTGCCATTAACGTGTTGTGCTATTTGCTTATCAACATCTGAGGCATCGTTCTGCGTGTGATTATACCTGTTCCTATCCATTTTAATACCCTGTTCCGCTAGTCAGGCAGAGTATATCGAATTTGCGCACAGGAATACATTTTCCGAAAAGTTAATCTTAATGAACTTGAACAAATTTCTCTGAAAATGAGTTTGGGGCCGATCTGAGGATAAACAGATCTGATTGATCACCAATCAGTTAGTCAGTCAGTCTGGAAAAACAGTTTTATATATAGAGATATCCAGATCTTTAAAGCTGGAAGAGCAACAAATTTGGCGAGTAGACTCAGTTTCACTAAAAATCCAGCCACGCCCATATTCGCCACAAAATATAAGAAAAGTCGATGTCGATATCGATGTCAACAAATTAATTATCATTAAACAATTATTGCGCTGTGAACAGTGTATTGCGCAGTCGGTTCCACCCGACTGCAACGTTTTCACAAACTAATAAAGAACATTGAATGTCAAAACAAGACAAAATTAAGGACTACAACTCACGGGAATAATCATTAGCAAAATTAAATAATTGCCATGCTAATTATGATTGTTATGTATTCGGATATACACACACACGCACGCACACACACACGCACGCACACACGCACAACAATAGCATACGCACACATCAAAAAACACAATCACGCCAATTTCGATTGGCTAATTTGACAGTCAACAGTTGCGATTTGCTAATGCAGATTTGAATGCGATTAGACAAATGTGCATTAAGTACGTGGCACATGAATAAATATATAATATATAATATATGCATATGCATACACAATATAATCATATCTTAATAATTTATATATTATGATAGCTTCGAACGCACATTTAAGTACATAATTGCATTTTCTATGAGTATTTCTATGTGTGTGTGCGTGTGTGTGTGTGTGTGTTTGTGTGTGTGTGCTTGTGTTTGTCTAGCAACACTCGCTTGTATACATATTGACAATACAGTGGCCGCTCGCTAAAACTAACTGCGTTGAATGGGAATTTGACGAAATTTGTTGAACTTTTTGGCATTTTGGGCAGATCCTCTAAAGCTTCCTCCCAACTTGGCAGGCTTCTAGCTAGGCCATTAGAAGGCGACATCTTCGATCCCGTTAGCTATATATAGAAACATATATATATACTCTTGCTCATATTAACAGTCACGAGGATATTGCCATAGCCTTGCAATCTAGGGGGCTGTTGTGTGCATGATTTGATGCCTCTGTTAACTGTGGTCCACTCTCCGTTAGCTAAAGAAAATCCTCACGGATAACAATAAACACAGAGTGTTCCGGCTAACAGATGTTCCCCGTTCATGGAGATTCGAATTAACGAGGCTGAACTGTAGTTCATAAGTAGCATAAAGACTAAATATTGTATTATTTCGATTTTATAGAAATATAGTTTATCGAAATTTTGTCGCAACTCGGAGTCCAACTTGAAATATTTGAGCATTTTTTGGTGACTTTCAGTTTCCATTTGGCTGAAGTCAAGTTTTTTTTGGCGCATACGGCGAGGTTACACTGTAGCTGTCGCTATAGTTTGATTTGACAGACTCTCGTCTGTTACCTTGCCAACTGTTATACATATTTATGCGGCAACTGTTATACATGAGCGCGAGACGCTGGCAACAGCCAACTGGGTAAATATCGAAGCAGCAGCCCCTACACAGCTGCCCAACCTGTCCACCCGCCCATCCTTTTGGAGTGGGAGCTTACCCTCGAAGCTATTCTATCAGCCCAACCCTCGCCCACCAAAAGTAGTGAGCCCCAGAATTCTCGAGCTCTCTTTATGTTTCCCTGATGCTTGCTACCCCTCCCTCCATCCCCCCGCACTCCATGTGCGCCCCTTCACTGGACGCGTTGCGTTGTGTGTGTGTGTTGCATCAATGCGTGGCGCGACTCTGTGCAGCCCAGCAGCATCTGCTGTGTACTGTGAAACATTATCAGGCAGTTGCCTGGCGGTGGGTGGGGCGTGCCGAGCTTTGTACAGAGTGAAATTCAATACGAACAGTGCTTCAGGCTTGACGGAACAAAGTACACGAAATTTGTATGCATTAAATTGAAGTATTTTTTGGGTATTGTTGTGCTCGAGTTCTTTAATTATATTCGCAGTTAACCAAACCGAATATTAATCAATATATTTAGGTGCATATATGCGCATATGTTCAGGATCAGATCAGTTCAAGTGCTTGGAGTTCTGTTTAGTTGTCAAAGCGCGAACAGCTTTCAGTTTTTGCCCAGAGCCAAACTCACAGATAATGCATTCTTCCCATCCAATTAAAGATTCGAACTGAAGACAAGGCGTTTGCGTTTAAAGGGTTTACTGATAAAAAAAAGCGAAATATGCTTATTAATTGGGATTTATTTTTAAAACACTTTAAAGTAGTCGTACGACGGCCTGACGTATTAAACATTTCATGAATCGATCGAAGATAAAGAATATTCATTTAAATTCAAATATTCAAGTCAAGAAGTGTTATTATTCTCAATACATCGCTATAGATGGAAAACAAAAGTGTTTCTCAAGCAACAAAAGACAGATTCAACATTTTTATATAAATCAATTCTTTGTCTTTAATACTCACAATATGTTTTCTTCACTGAAAGTCTAAACTTTTTTTAAGTTTTCAATTTTTCTCAAAAAAGAAATTCATTCAATGTGAATGGCGACAAATTGTGATATATGTTCGGTGTATATTGAACCACTGTGCCCGGTTAGGTAATAGTGGCCATGGTTATAGGGAGCGAGGGGCCGCTCTTTGTGTGGTGTTTGGGGGGTGTGTGCAGGCAAAGGATTGTTGGCTTTGGGTGTGCTAGTCGGTTAGGCGCTTTGTCAACCTTTTTTGGCCGTTCAACTTGCATTTGGTGCAGATTGTCGGGCCGCGCTTTGAATCTAAAGTTGACTTGGATTTGTCGCTGGGCTGTCGTCAGGCGTCGCTAATGTGCGTGCGTATGTGTGCGCGCGCGTGTGTTGTGTGTGTGTGTGTGTGTGTGTACTGGTGTGTGCATGGCAACGCATTTTCGTTGGTAGTCTCCCAGGCATATATATATATATATATATATATATGTATATATATATATATATATATATATATATATAGATAGATATGTTTCTGTGCGTGGCTGAGTGTGTCTTTGTGGGTGGCGAGTGCAGCAGGTCGTGGAATTGCAGAGTTGTAGACGGACAGACAGACAGACGGACGGTCGGACGGACGGATGGACGGACGGACATATCAGCATTGCCCCAACATCACCCCGGCATCGCACTTTGCGCATTGCTTTTTCCAGTTACCCAGCCTCAGATACAGATGCAGATGCAGATGCACAGGCAGAGATACTTTTATATAGACATGCATGCTATATAGCTACATAGCTGTACATAGGCATCTGTCTATATATATATATGTGTGTGTGTGTATGTCCATGTACTCATATGTATGTCATATATCAAATGAAGAGCTCAACTGCTGCCTGTATTTTTTTTACTCCTAATGGGCCACAATATTCCATATTCCTTTGAGCTACGTTTTGGCTTGGCTTCCATTTGTTGCGTTTATAGAAGCGTTAACACAGGCATATATTGCGTATACGCAATGTACGCACTTTGCAAATGAATACCAAAATCGTTGCTAAGAGATTAATGCTACCTTTCTACAGATTCGGTATATATAAGTATATATATTAACAGAGAAACTGACTGGGATTGTCCGGCCTTGTCAGGGGCAAATCGTGTTTATAAATATTCATGTAACCGCTTCACAATTCGAATGTTTTGACTCCGGAGGCAAATATAATTCGCTAAAGATTTGATTTACTCCAATTTGTATGTTACAATGAAAAGAAAATTGAAAAACAAGTGACTGCTATGTTTTTGTACGAAACGCTTTATTTGCTGCCAACTATTTTTAAAGACGAAAAAAGACTCTTCAACCTTACAAAGTTGATGTAGTCGAGTCGATCTAGCCTCTGTGAATGAGTTGATCTAAGCACGTAAAGCTAAAGCCATAGACTTGAATCTTATAAGTAGGTCTTTCTACTGTCCGAGAAGTAGGAACTTATTTACGACTATCGATAACTTGCTTCGTTTCGAAGCAAGCGATTAAAGTCGACATCGGTATCGGACTTTTGTACACATCTCTCAGGCCTTAAGAGCTAGCGTCATCGAATTGAGCATGTATTTTCTCTTATTAAATGCATAGATTAGGCATATTTCATTGGAATACCAATCATCACAGGAACAACTCATAGCGTCAATTGTACTTACGAATATTACATGGCACAAAAGGATATAATCCAGAAAACTTCATCAAGATCGGTTAGGAATGCAGAAATTCTTAAAGAAAACGTTGACGAGCCGCATACATTCATGTATCTGTTTTAAATTCTATAAATAGCATTGAAATTGCGAATTTAATTTTAATTCAGTATTGTTTTCGAAAAAAAAAAAACTAGTTCCGGCATGAGAAGATGGCAAGTAGTTCGCTCGGTAGGAGACGCTTGCGAGTTCTGACCGATAGATATAGAGGTCCGATCTGGCCAATAAAATATCATATAATATAATAAAATATTTGTTTATTATTTACCAAATGTGCTAAGCCTAAGCGTGATATCGAATGATAACCTGATCTACAATGGAAGCCAGAAGTTCGCATAGATAAAATCTTAAGCATATTTTTTTAGGATCTTATAAGAAAGAGATGATAAAGTTTCAAATATATCAATCGATTGGGAAACTATCTGAAATCTTTTCCATTGCAGTTCCATTGCAGCAAATCAAAGTTAATGTTAGCTCCTAAGTCAAATACGTTCTCGAATGATTTGCTCATAAAAGTGTATAAGAACGCGGCATCGAAAGAGTAACTGCAAAAATAAGCAATAGCAAGATGGATGGCATCGATGGCATTTTATTATGTTCTTGAATTATCAGATGTGCTGTCTACAATGTTGACTTCTTGAACGAGGCCTTTTTTTCGTCCTTGGATGACATTTGAACAGGCTTGATATTCTTCTTCGGTTTGGGGTCAACGGTGAAACTTTTTTTTGTTTCGGATGTTTTCAATGGAACATTGGATGGGTTTGTTGCATGCTTATGCATGGGTACCTTAGGGCTAGACTTTGGTTTGGCTATTTTAGATGCGGGCTGTGGACGCGGCAATTTTTCGGCATCAGCTTTATTGCTATGAAAGAAAGTAAATGGTTGGCGATCTATTATATGTTAAATGAAAAATCTTAACAACATACATAATCCGTTCCTTGTTGTTCTTCATATACTTTTGAGTTAGTTCGGTCAGTTTGGTATTCGCCATTTCCAGCCGTTCGTGCTCTATTTTCCATTCCTCGCCGATTTCTTCAGTTCTCTTACCTATTTTCATTGTACTTTCCCACAATTTGTTCAACTAATTGCAAAGATTTCGTCATCAGAAGATCTGTGCAATATATTAACCGCAAACATGCTCGAACTACTTGCCTGTCGTCTATAATGCTTCAGCCTACAGCGGTTGTCACGACTCTTATCCTCATCCGTATCTATATCGCTTTCCTCGCCGGTGTCCCTTTCGCTATCATCGCTTTCTGGCAGAGGGTTGACCATCATATTCGCTGCCTGTGTCTTCTTTTCCATGTTGATGGACCTTATTTTGTTTAATATATATGTTTTCCAGCGTACAGTTTGTACATTTAGACTCAAAAAATATACGTTAACTGATAATTTCTACGAGCTAGCAAAAATATTATTATACTGCCTGCTGGGTTTGAACATTTTTCAAAAAGAAACGCTTACTGCAAAATACCTGAAATCGATATATATCGAATTTGGGAAAAGCAGACAGGTAAAAGAACTTTACCAAATCAGGCAGAGGCAAGTATACACAACTTTACTGAACAATCAGTTAATTGCATTTCTTTTTAAGTTGGCATCGCCGATCTTATGAAGAGCCCATTATGTATTTATATATGGAACTAGTTACCTAGTTACCTTCTCATATCCATCTGTCTGTCAGTCCGTCCTTTTAACAGTAAGACTTTAGGCAAGAGACTTTAAATTTTGAAGAACATATGTATTTTAGTCGAATTCATAAATCGTTTTTCGAAAATCGATAATTATCGATTTGTAGTTTTTGTGCTCGGTCGGTTTTAAAAGCCTTGGGCTGAGAATGTTTCACATTTTCGCAAATTAATTATTATTGATTTTAAGCCTAGTTATTTGTGCTTATTGAGATGCCATGCAGTATATTAGTACATATTTATAATGTTATATAAGGTATTTGAGCTGGTTTACTTAGCATTTAAACAATTAATTTGTTACGCGGCCCAACCTCATAAGAGATTGAGAATATTAAACTTTTTCGACACAAGGTTAAAAAGTAAACGCGTTTTTTAGAGCTATTTATGATTTGGAAGTCAATCAAGGAACATTTTATAAGGCTCGGACTATAAAATATTGAAAAAAATGACAGGGTATCTCAGGTGCGCATGCTCAACTCGATATTGTGTACTCCATGTACGAAGTGAGTTCTCCAAATCGTCTTTAAAAAAGTGTGTTACAAGTGACCGATCGTTCCTTGCCAGCCATATGATATAGTGGTCCGATCTGGCCGGCGCCGACATATGATCTGCCTGAAAAGAAAAAGGGATCTAAGCAAAGTTTCAAGACGAAAGCCTTAAGACGGAGAGTGTAGTTCGCATAGAAATAGACAGATGGACAAACGGAGTATGGCGTTTTCAACTCGACCTTTGATCCTGATCTAGAATATATATACTTAAAAATTATAAAACCCTCTAAAAATCTTCTAAAACTAATAAATCTCAACAATAGTTAGTTATCTATGATTTTTTTTTATTATTTCATTTATTAAACAAATTTATAACATTTTGCAATAGCAACAAAGGCAGGGGCGTGGCCTTTGAACCACATGCAGAAAGACAGCAGGTGCTGCGCGGGGGGGGGGGGGGTAAGAGGGTGATGGACTGTCTGTGGATGAAGATGTGTTGTGATGGGGCAGCGGGGGAAGGCGGGGGGTCTCAATATAAGGGCAGAAGGCAAAAGTAGGAAGGAGGCCTTTCTAATAACATATCGCTAACCTGCACGCAATGTGGAGTAAGCGCAAAGGGGAAGAAGCACACAGTAAAAGAAAAGTCAACGGAGTTTTTAAGGGGGGAGGTGCGCGCAATGGGAGGCTGCGTTGGCGTGTATAAAGTCGAGAGAGGGCTGGCTGGTGGGGTTGGTGTTTGGGGGTTAAGTGCAAAAGTGCAAAAGTTGCACAACACAAAAATTGAATTTTTAATTTGCTCGCATAGCGCACAGCAACAAGAAGCGCAGCACAAAGCGTAAACGAAAGAGGCGAACAGAGGGACAGCAGAACTAACGGTGGGAGAGAGAAAGCTAGACATGGAGAACCTGATGCAAAACGATGAAAAGTTGACTTCTACGAATAAAGCGAAGAACAACAACAACAATTGCACACGACGAATATGAAGGGAAACGCAAGCCAGAAATAAACTTTTTACATTGAAGCACTCACACACACACACACACACACACACACACACACGCACACAAATTAGTGTGCGTGTGTGCGAATCTACTTTAACATTTTCATATATGTATGTATGTATGTATATGTTTGTACATACTAACATACATATTTATGTACTCCCGTCGCATGTTACCGACCCCCTTCGCCACCTCTGCCCCCATCCTACATCCAAAAATGAGAAGTTGAGTTTTCCAGTTCCGAGTTGAGTTTCATTTGAACGTTCGATTTCGTATGGCGTGCAGTTCAGTCTGTTAAACAAAATGTATTCGAAAATAGCCGACACGTAGTTTCGCATTGCCCGACTACTAGATACCCTACACATACGTTTGAATTTCCCGACTATGAGATGCCTTACACACAGTTACCAAATGCCCGACTACTTTCGAATCGCCGGACTATAGGATACCCTACAGGCAGTTACGAATTGCCCGACTACTAGATACCCTACACATACGTTTGAATTTCCCGACTATGAGATGCCTCACACGCAGTTACGAAATGCCCGACTACGAGCTTAACTACGCACAATTTCGAATTGCCAGACTATAGGATACCCTACAGGCAGTTGCAAATTGCCCGACTACTAGATACCCTACACATATCGACCTACTCTGAAATACTCCAGAAAATATACATACGTATATTCTCGGAAATATATTCCCAAACAAATTAGCAATTCTTGTTGACGATATTGGCGTATTTTTAGAAACGGACAGGTGGAGGACATGGCTAGAATTTAAAACTAGTACAGATTTTAAAAAGGGAACTTCCGCAATACGAGTTATTCACTCATGAATTTCGAAAAACTAAATAGTGACACGAAAATACATATATATACATCTTCGGCAAGCCGAAAATTAAATACTCTTGGATCCCATTTGATATATTTTAACAGTTATAAAAAGTGTGTATACAAATAGGTTGATTTGTTGAAATAAATTCTCTGTTATGTCTAACAGAGTTGTCTGCCCATCGCATTTCTTTATATGCATGTTCGATCGCTCTTCTTCTTCTTCATTGAAGTTTGCCACATTTTGCAAATACGGCAAATACGAAGCTCAGCAAAATTCCAGTTGCAAGTTACTTCAAAATCCATCTTAAGTAGCTGTGTCCTTGAACTGTGTCCCGAACCGATTGGATCGCATCTGATCGCAACTCGCCATAACCATTTCTGTATGTATATATATGTGTGTGTGTGTGTGTGTAGGGGGGGGGGGGGGGGGTCTCTGGTTGCTGTTATTGTTTTTGTCTACCTGCCTGCAATCGCAACGTATTGCTGTTGTTTTTGTTGGTCAGTTTTAATCGCAGCAACTGGCTGTATGTATACAATTGAGATACGCCCGACCAGGCCCCTTCTACCTCCCCCCCTCCCTACCCCCTACCCTCAACCCCGCACCACTCGCTGCACGTTGCCTATGTATGCCAGGCAAGCGCACAACCTCCCCCCCCTTCCCGCAGCCGCATGTTGTTTGTTTCCACTGTCGCTGCTTTTGACTTTTGCATTCGTTTGTTTTGTGCTCGCTGTTTTGTCGCGTCTCGTTGTTGGTCAGTTTGTTGTTGTTGTTGTTGTTATTGTTATTGTTGAGTTGCCCCATAGCGAATACAACAGCAACAACAACAGCAACAACAACAACAACAACAACAACAGCTTCAATTGCGCACTTTGCGTTGCGATTTTCAACATCTCAGTGGCTGCTGGCTGGCTGCTGTTGCCTAGGTTCACATTCTCATTACAGTTCATTCACCCAAAAGATACGGCTTTATGTATCTATTAGTTATGTATGTGCTGCTGCTGCTGCTGCTGCTGCTGCTGCTGGCCATGTGTAGAGGCTGCGAGTGGCAGCAACAGAGCCAACGGCAACCAACAACAACAAAATGCTGCACCAACAGCACCAACAGCAGCAGCAGCTTCGGCCTGCACTTTCAGCCAAGTTTTGATTTGTGAGTTATGTTGTAGGCACACACACTCACACACACACTCACTCACACACGCGCGCGCGCGCGCGCACGCACGCACACAGCTTCAACTCAACGTAGGGTCAACTGTGTGTATTACATCGTCTCTGCTTCTTCTTCGGCTGCAATTGTTTTTCTCACATGCCTTAAAGCTGCCGCTGAAAACTCTTCTTATAACTTTTGTCAGCCAACTAATCGCATTTGCATTTCTTTCTCGCTCACTCTCACTTATATACTCTCTCCATTTCTAACTCCCTCTCTCTCTCTCTCTCTCTCTCTCTCTCTCTCTATCTCTCTTTTTCATTGCAGGTGAGTTTCTTTTGCAACTAGAACCAATTTCCAGCTGAAATCCAACCATCCAATGAATCGGGCCTACGCAAAACACAAAAAAAAAAAAAAAAAAATAGAAACGAAACGAAACGAAAAGAAAAGAACCAAATCAACAAGCTGTTGCATTGTCTGGTGGCGCTGCAAACGGGGCAAGCATATGGATTTGGTGAGCGTGTTTGCAACAGTTACGAAAATAAGCGATAAATCCTTTACCGTTACCCTTGTATAAATACATTTCGTTTCATTCGTACAATATCGATAATGTCAAGTTCATGAAAAGCAGCCCCAAATTGTGGCCGCATTTGGTCACACTTTTCACCAGGGCAGCCTCAAGATGGGCCGAGCTAGATCTAAACCCATTTTTCACTTGAGCTAAGATTATTATAAATAAATCTTCTGTTGCTTTGGGCGAATATCTAAGGAGAGTATATCTAAGTAGAGTATATATTAGAAGGAGAGCATACCAAAAACTTCCAAACGGTTTCTTCTCTCTTTCTATTCTCTGTTCTCCGAATGAAATTCGTCCATTTTGAGAAAGTGAGCCCGAATTTCGTAGACATTTCAATGGAATCCAGATAGTTCCGTATTTGGGGCATTATTAAGTATCTCATATTATCTCATGCAACTTATTTTTTGTCAGAACGCATCCAATACTCTGGCAAGTGTGTCAATAGAGCAGGGTACTTGCACAATTGCCAAATTTTACAGGGTATTTTCGAAGTTAACTACAATAACTTTTGGAATTTTTGTTAATTTTTTCTTTGTAGCTTTTGTTCTTTTTGTCAGTGCAGCAACCATAACAATAGAAACAAGACTGACAACCGTTCGAATCAAGTGGAGGTCAGTTTGGGCTTTCCACCCCCCACCCCCCCCCCTCCGCCCACCTCCAGCCCATCTAGCTTAGGCTACCCCTCAACTGCTGCTTAACTCCTTGTGCAGCCTTTGAAACTCGCCAAACGCAAAAAATGTTCGTTTCGTTTGCAATTTATGTTTAGTTTTTTCTTTCCTTTATTTTTTTTTTGTTTTTTTTTTTTTTGTTTTTGTACGGCGTTTCGATTAGTTTTGTGTTACGTGGGCGACAAACAGAAGGAGGTAGGGAAGCGAAAACAGGAAAAATAGATATATACACGTACATACATACGTATATATTTATGTATGTATGTATGTATATATATATATATATATATACATATATATCGCGCAGCAGCCGTAACAACGACTGCGACTCCGACTGCGGCTGCGACGTTGACGGCGACGGCGACGGCGACGGTGACCACCGTGGTCGACAACGCGGCATCGCCCGCTGAAATCGGTTCGGTTTAGTTTTCCAATGCACAAACAGGGTGCCTAGTCAAAAAGGGGGCGGGCGGGCCGGGTTCCCAGCCAATTCCAGTGTGTATTTAGCAAATGTTGTTGTAGCTTAGTTTCCACTTCCAACAACAACAACAACAACAGCAACAACAGCTAAGGCTCTGAAACTACAGAGCCGGCTCGCTTCGTTTTTGTGTCTATTATCACACACACACACACACACACACACACACACACACATACACACACAGCATCGGCAACGGCAGCGGCAGCCTCAAATGCATTGGCCTAAAACCCGCTTGCCCCATGCCCTGTTAGCCCCCTACCACCCCTCCCTCTCTACTCCCCTCGCCCTCACTGCGCTCCCGTTTTAGCGTTTTGGTTTTGTGCTACCTTCTCTAATATTCATGCTTTGCCCTCTCTCTACCATATTGCTACCCCTGCCCCCTGCCCCCTGCCCCTCGGGCCACTGGCCCGTGCACCCATCCACTCTCAAAGCTTAGTTTTAGTTTTGGGTATACATAAATCAGCAGCTACCATTCGATTAGCATTTCGCCAGCGATTTGTTGGCCAAGCGAATGGCTTTAATGGTAGCTGACAGCCACCGACAAATGGCAGCACCGCACAACTGTCTGGCAACGCCACGAAATTCATGCAAATAGTTTAGTATAAAGAGTAAAGAGTTCACCTATTGCCATGTCAAGTGCATAATAATACTCTATATTATCTATACTGTTCGGCATGCACGAACTTAAATACCCTTTGGGCTTCAAAATAGTTTTTCTACAAACATTTCCGATTGTTCCTTTAGTGCCGTATGCTCAAAGGCAAAAACAATTAAATTCAGTTGCATATTAGTCAGGCTATATTCTTTAATACTAGCGGTATATTTATCCTCGTACATTTAAATTATATGTATACATACTATTGCACAGCACTGTCATTAGTATTCAGTTTGTCAAGCGTCGTAAGGTTATATCCATTTTTTTTCTCTTAATTTCGACTCGTTACTTGTCATTCGTTACTTTTTACTCGTTGTTACTCTCGTTGCAATAATTTGAAGATGCTGCTTCAACTTCCATGCAAAGTTAACTTTCAATTTTCCTCTATTTGTTTTTTTTTTTTTTTTTACTTATTTACACTCTATGTACACACACATCTATGTATGCACACACCTGCATTTGTATATATACTGTTAATTTATATGCGTGTGTTAGTTCAGTTATCTATAAAGCTGTCGCTGTCTCTGTCTGCTAAAACTCTCAACCCCCGGGCCAAAAAAAAAAAATTTGGTTGCCGAAAATGCAGTTGGAGCGCCATCTGTCGATGCAAAATGCAAGCAATTGCGTCGTGTCTTTGTGTGTGTGTGTGTGTGTGTGTGTGTGTGTGTGAGTGAGTGTGTGAGTGAGTGTACAATAAACCAAAAACCAGGAAGCATATACCGAACCCCGGCATTTTGGTATTAACAAGCTCGACAACGACAGCAACAACAAAAACAAAGGGAACACGAGAATCCAGATTGTCGTCGCCATCGCCATCGCCATCGCCATTGCCAGCGTCGTCGTCGCCATCGTCGTCGGAGGTGGCTGCCGAAAATTTTCCACGATTTGGCAACATCCGTGGCAACAGCGAGTGCTGATTGAATGGCAGCGCCGACCGTTGCCCGTTGCCGGTTAGTTGCGTTAGCCATTGCCGAAGCCTTATTCCCATTGTCCTCGTCGTTGGCACTTTGCAATGTTATTCATGTGCAGCGCGCGCGCATAATGCATCACATGCAAGTCGTACACACACACACACACACACACACACACACACACATGCAACTCAATGAACCTATCACACAGCCGCACACCCGCTGCCTGGACTTGTCGCTGCTCATAAGACAAATGCTGCATTCACACAGAATGTGCCGAACAGGTGCCACGCCCCATAGCCCAGCCATAAAACAATTATAGATACTTATGTATTAGCTTATATTCCCAGTTGCCTTCGCACCAATTCGCTTCCAATCGACAGCTTGTAGGCGCCCGGGCAGGGACTTTGATTCGTTAAGTTTGCCCCAAATAAACTATAAACACTTATTTTGCCAGGGCCAAAGCGCTTGCCTCGTTCGCATCCAGCTCACTTTCAACACATAAAGTTGGGGCAGGCACCCGAGCAGGGACCTGATTTCTTAACGTCGCAAACACCCCTCAACCTACGTCGTATGCTCTGACCTTTGCTATGGATTGACGTCGATTATCCTAGAACTCTTGAACAAAAGCTAAAGCAACATTATCTGCAACAACGTAATGCCATTCGATACTCTAAATGTGGCATGCAACATAATTAACGCAGTTGACTCTCATCTAATTAAATTGCTTGCAAACCAAACGCGCTTACGTAGTTCTTGCATCAATCAGCTATCAGATAAATCAGGTTCTTACGTAGTTCTTGCATCAATCAGGTATCCGAAATTAATAACAAAAAATTGCAATTATTTTGCATCTCACATAACTAATTGAAATTACGTAGAACTTATGAGCATTAGAAATTAATTTCTACGTTTTGAGTTCTATTACCTATCAAATATGGAATAGTATTTCACGTTACGTTGCATTGCCTTGCATAACATAACTTAAGAAGATTCTTAGCTTCTGAATAATAACTTCTACACATTGATTTTACGTAACTTTTTTTGAAGATAATTACTTTGCTAAAAGACTAACATATGCGATAGAGACTTTACGTAATATAATGTGCCGTAACGTTAATATAAGTAAAATAATTGGGTTCATCTGAAATCCAAAAAGTTTCTCTCTCTGAGATATCTGATTAATCAATATATATATATACTTTTTAACGTCTTTGCTTATGTTTCTAACGTGTTCATATTGCAACTTTAAGTTTAAATTATAAGTAGCTTTATGCTCATGTGATACGTCATTTTTTATAACGTTAGTCTTTTAAAGGAACATGACGCAAGAGTAAAATACGGGTTTAGTTATGTAATGGAGAATTTTCTTTATATAAATCATTTTACGTTTCGTAACGTAGCTTCTTTATACGTAATATAAATAAGTTATTTCGTTCTTACGTTTTAATTTTACGTAATCAAGCTATACGTTTCAGAATTCTACATTATTCTTTCGCTTTCGCTTTTATGAGTTGGTTTTTACCCTATTTCCTGGAAGGTTAATTATTTGACGTAACATACACGTATTAATTCTACATAACGTGAATGCTTAGGTTTATTACGTACTTAATTACGTATTAAAGTTCTACGTAACTATTTAATAGATTTGCTGTAATATCTCTCTGCCTTTCTCTTGCTCTCTTTTAATTCCAATGTCCAGCTCCATATTTATCTTAAACGTAATTCTTCTTACGCTAAAGGAACGTAGCCTAACACACGTTCTTGGAACTAATGGCATTTGGTTAGCATTTACCCAAAAGCTCTCCATTCTTGCCATTTCTGAGACTTGACTGATTTTCTTTGGGTTCACATGGCAGCACCTGCCACAAATCCAAAGTAAGAGTTCAATTGTTGACAACTGGTTGAGAGGGGGCGGTAAAGGGGCTTGCTCACATGGGCAGTCTGGGAGGTATGATGCCAGCTATTTAGCAGCTTTTAGCTGGGTGACATAACCAAAAGCCACAAGCAAATCCGTAGATGCCCACTTCCCCGGCTTCGGCTCCGGCCCCGGCCCCCAGCCCCTATCCCGGCCGCCTGCCCCTCAACAGGCACAGCTTCCAGTTGCTTGGCCTATTCCTGTCTCGTTTTGGCGCTCATAAATCTAAAGCTGTTCCTGCTCCTGCTGCTGTTGCAGTTTTCTTCCTCTTCTTTTATTTTATTTTTTTTGGCTTCGTCTGCTTGTCGTTGAATGTTGCAACAAGAGCAGCGCCTGTGTTGGGATTTGGCTAGTTGCATAAATTTGCAGCTTAGCAGCCCTTTCTACACTTCATTAGCCTTTGCTCTGTGCACTTGAGGTTCTGCTGTTGCTGTTGCTGTTGCTGTTGCGTGTCCTGCTGATTGTTTTGGTTGTTCCAACAAATGTTTTCTCTTCTTTTTTATGCTCGTTCAGCAAGTGAAAAGGAGCATATTGCTATTGAAGCTAGGCACTTGCCTACACTCGGAGTGTGAGCTATCAGTTTAGTTATCCGATTGATGGACGTCGATTATTTAGATGCATACATAGATCTGTGACAGTTATGGAGCTGAAGGAACCAAATGCGTAATGAGCCAGACAATTGATGACATTCTCCTAATTGAAATCTCTTCAATTGACAGTCAGCCGGCTGAGCGGGCATTAAGCAGTCGTTAGTAGCCGATTGCAAAATTGTTGCTTGCTTTTTTTCTCATCTTGTTATTCTGCATAGTCGCTGGCTGCCCCTTTTCTAGCTCGGTCTCTTTCTACCTCACGCACTCTCTTCCGCTTTGCAGTTCCCGGTGCACACGCTTTCCCTATCTCTCTCTCTCTCTCTCTCTCTCTCTCTCTCTCTCCCAATCCCACTCCCACTTCCACTTCTACTCCCACTCGCTCTCTCCTTGTCTGGGCTGCACTTTGCCGCCGTCTATCTCGCTTTGGCCTCAACTTACTAACTGCAACTTGCAGCGTGTGTAAGCCAATAACATCATTATCATGTTGAACATCATCAGTTCCTGTTGCAGGCAGCCTACTTCCGGACTGTAGGTTTATGTTGTTGTATTTTTATTCTTCTTCATTTTTGTGCTCGTAGGTTTTTTGGTCCAGGCGTGTCCTGGCTAGGCAAGTACGCAACGTGGTCGTTGTTGTCGTTGCTCGCAGCTCGGTTGCTCGGTTGCACGTAGCTCGGCTGCATGTTGCACGTTTGCTCTCAACACGAAGCTGCAACTTCCAATATTCCTGTCGCCCGTGTATGCATGTGCATGTGTGTGAGTGTGTGTATGTGTGAGTGTGCGTGTATTTTATTAAAGGTACATCACCAAAAATTCAACAAGCCCGAGTTCAAACCTCATCCCCAACCCAGGCATACGCATTGTCGCGCCATGCGCTTCGGCTTTGGCCAACTCGTCTCGTTGCACGACCAAAATTTTCTCTGTTGCTATTTAGACCATAACTCAGGCAGAGCCCACGCACAGGCGACCAGCCAACCGACCAACCGACCGACCGACCAACCGACCAACCGACCAACCGACCGACCAATGCCGACCCTCATATATGCTGTCAGCCGCCATTTAGCCCGGCTTATGCCCCTTCTATACATGCCACACACGCACACATACATATATTTCCAGGCCACATCGAGTCGCGTCGCGTCCCATCGCGTCCCATCGCATCGCATCGCATCGCCTTTTGCTGTGTGTAGTGTTTACCCTATTGTATCGGCTGCATGAACGTTGCCATTGCCACTTGAAGGCTCGTCGTGCCTCGTTCCACGCGCAGTTCCCACTCCGCCTCCGAGTTAATAAAGTTGTGCGCGTCGAGCAACAGTCCAGCATAGCCCAGACCGGCCCGGCCCGGCCAGGACCGTACACGTACCCGTTACCCGTTACCCGTTACCCGTTACCCGTTACCCGTTACCGAAGCCGAACATCCACGGCCTAGACCCTGGCTAGACCCCTAGGCAATCTGTGCCGCCGTCGCCCCCATTGGAGCGTCCAGCCGAACCAGACGTATTTTAGACTTTGTCCAGTCACCTTAGTAGCTCTCTCTCCCTCTCTCTCTCTCTCTCTCTCTCTCCCTTCCACTCACTCTCACTCTCGGTCGCACTCACACATACACATACTCTCTCTTTCTCTGTCTCTGTCACTCTATACCTCTCTCTTACCCTTTTCTCTCTCTCTCTTTCTCTCTCTCTCTCTCTCTCTCTATCTCTCTCTATCTCTCTCGAGAGACAAACGCGCGCGTTGTTGCTATACAGCCACCTACAGACTTGTTATCGTTCTTATCATTATTATCAACCAGCTTGCAGTTCGTCTCTTGCCGTTCCACTTGATAGTCTCACGCGTTCGGTTCGTTTTGTGGCTCCACTTGGGAGCATGATACTAAGAAATCTACTGGTAAATATTAATTACCAAGCACAAATTTTCTTTGTTTTTCGTGTGTCGCTGCGTGTTTGCGTGTGTGTATGTGTATAATGGATTTTGTGCATGCTGCCAACCAGCAGCAACAAGTGTCTAATCCCAAATATTCTCAAAACTGCACGCTCTATTTGGTCCCTTTAATTTTTAATGGCACACTGTAAACCACACTGGATTTCTGCTTTTCTAAAATCTTTGCAAATTCTTTAAAATATCAACAATTTATAAGCATACCAGTCTATGTAGTTCCGTTGTGATATACCTGTCCAGTTGTATACCCTTCCAAAAAAACAAAAAAACGAAGAAGTTAAGAAAGGAAGATTTTTTAGCGAAGATCTCCTCGATGAGAAGCTTTAAGAAGAAATACATTTTTTACGGTTATTCCTATTAAATCATTCTAAAATAACAAGAACTTAGAATCAACCGATTGGTTCCAATTAAAAACTGATTTGAAAGAAGCAAAAAACAGTTTCTTCCTAACTTCAAACGTTACTAACTTTATTCCATAGTCAGGCAGAATTTTCTCTCTATTATTTAATAAGAATCTTTGTAGATCTAGGCTGGAAAATCGTTACGTATTCACTTAAAACCTGAAAATATACATTCTCCGATCTTCCACTTCCAACCTCACAGGCAATATTAAAATCTGTAGCCAATTTCAAGTCTTAGCTTAGCCATCAAGAAACTATCAACCCCAACAATAATAAAACAAAATTAATTTCTTTACGAAAATAGACGAAATTTTAAATATATTTTACCCTGAGCCCATTGAAAATGTATTTGTGCAAATTTATGTAACAGGCATAAAGTATATACATATATTCTTGATCAGCATCAATAGCCGAGTCGATCTAGCCAAGTCCGTCTGTCCGTCCGTATGTATGAACGCAAGGATCTCAGAACCTATCAGAGCTAGTGACTCCTAGTCCATGCGCAGATCGAGTTTGTTTCCGATAATCGATAACTTAATCCGTTTTCAAGTAATCGATCAAAATCATTATTGAAATCCTGTTTTTTGGAGACTCACCAAATATGTTAATTCTATAATACTATATACATATATATTAGGTATCTCTCATAGCTATAAATCAAGATAATAAACCAATTTATGCTGCCCACTAATTTAAACCACAATTTAAATGCAATTGACTTTTTATATTACTCGAATATTCTATAGTACAATAATATGAAGAAAATGTCGTCAAGATCGGTTGAGAAACACATAAGTTATTAACATGTTTTTGCTGGCCTCGAGCTTGGGCTAGTAAGCGCAAATCGCAGGAATTTCTGTACACATGCACACACACACACACACATTCATACGCACTTTCTTTGAATACTATCAACAGCATTGCAATTGCAATTGTACTGTTTTCTGTGCTGCTATTTTAATTCGTTGTTATCTCATTAAGATGTAATTATTGGTGTGGCTATTAATTAGAGCCGACGGGAAGTGGAGCGGTTGTTCGGTCTCTGTTGAAGAACCTTTCTACTTCAACTTCTTACGTTGCTCCATACACAGGGTATATCTTAGTCTCCCTATAACTCTTGCCTGGAAGATGTTTTGAACTAATTAGTGCATTTTCCATAGATAGAGGCAGAGGGAAAATCTAATAGAATTTATATGCAACTACAACTTTTGAAATTGCTTTAGATACAGGGTATTTCTTAGCCTGCCCTTAAATCTTGCCTATTGGATGTTTCTAACTGATTCGCGAATTTGTCATAGATAATGATACAGGGTATTTTCTAGTGTCCCTCCCAGCAACACTTGCAAAAAGGAATTGTTTGTGCAAGTTCCATGTAAGTTCGACAGGCATGCAAATCTGTCATAGAAAAAGTTCTGTATATGTACGCATGTGTGTGCATGTGTTCAGGTGTGTATGCACACATGGATGCATGCGCGGGGATGTGTGCGTGTGTGTGTGTGCGTGTATGCATTTGGTTAATGCAACTCGTGCCTGATTCTGAAACTGGATTGTAATTACGATCCTAATGCTGACGATGCAGCTTAACCAGAGCCAAGCCGAAATTAACATTTGCCATAAATATGCGCATGTATGTATGTATGTGTGTGCCCTGCTGCATGCACACAGACACACACACGCCAGGTCCTTATGTCAAACGAGAGCTCTGTGCGCTGAGCTGCGCCTTCAAGCATTTCATCATGCACAACACACACTCTCTTTAGACCAATACGTACCGTACACCCAACCTTTCCCCAACCCACATCCTAACAGCCCATCTCTCCGCGCTCTCTTCGCCTTGCTCGTTAGCTCTCCCCCCTACCCCCCCCCCTCTCTCTCTCTTTCTCTCTCTTATTCGTTCAGTCTCTCTGTCGCTCTCTCTCTCTCTCTGTTGCTGCCCACTACTACTTTGGGTGTGCTTTGCCAAGCTGCTTTTCCTTTTATTTTGCGTGGCTCATTCGCTGTGTTGAGTTTGTTGATTTTTGTTTGCTTTTTTTTTTCATTTTTTTTCTATTGCTGCGCTGCTGCTGCTGCTGCTGCTGCGGCTAGCGTCGACGTCGGCTCGACATTGCTGCTGCTTCTGCTGCTGCTGGCGCTGTCGCTGCCACTGCTACTGCTTTTGCTGTAGCTAGCTGCGCGCCGCACACACATACACAGCTCATGTATATACAACATTCCTCAGTACTTGAAGCGCCTCCGGAAGTGATGGTTTTCATCTGCCGTTCGTCGCATTTGCAGCAGCAGCTGCTTTAATAATAAGTCAAGCAGCAGCCTACAACAACAACAACAACAACAACAGCAACACCCCTCTGGACCCCGTATGCTCTGTGCAGACAGCGGGCAGGAGCAGTCAGCGAGTAGCAAGCAGCAGCAGTCAGCGAGCAGCTGTAGCAGCGCCAGCAGCAATATAAGTTATTATCTATTACCGTTCGTTGTTGTTGTTCCGAACCGGGGGAATGCGCAGCAAAAGATACGCCAGCGATTTGAGTCGCATTGTCGGCGCCGGAAAATCGGTGAGCTAATCAAATATTAAATTTATAAGTTTTCAATCTAAAGGCTAAAGTGTGACCACACGCAATAAAATAACACACCAATTTTCATGGAGGCACACACAACCAAGAATATATATAAAAAAAAAAAAAAAACAAAGAGAAAAGCCAAAAGAAAACTAACAGCAGCAGCAACAACAGCAACAGCGTGACTGACACATGCGCGAGAGGCGGCGAGCGCTTTATATGTTCCTCTCTCTCTCTCTCTCTCTCTAGCTCGCTCTCCAACAGTCAGTCACAGTTACAGTCTCTCGTCGCGGCCTCTCGCCGAAGTTGTGCTTTTTTACTTTTTGTTTGAATGAGCTGCTGTCTTTGCTGCTGCTGTGCGCCTGTTACATTCTGTAGACTGCAGCGTCATTGCAGCGACGCTGACCGCGTTGTCGACTTCGCGGTCGCGCCAGCCACTAGCTGACCGACACAGAGCCAAACACAATAACCACTATAACAGAAACAACTAAAAACCTTCCATTAATAGCAGCAGCCGCGGCAACAACATTATCATTAAATGTAACATAAAAAATGTCTTTAAAACGTTCGACACGAGCAACTACAAAAGCACCAACACGAAAATCCGAACACTTGAAAGATTAACAGAGAGCGACTAGAAGAGAGGCGACAGCCAGAAAGAGAGCAACCGAGACTGTTGCTATTGCTGCTGCTGTCGCCGCCGCCGCCGCCGCTGCTGCTGCTGCTGCTGCTGCTGCTGAGGCTACGGCTGCGGTTGTTTATTGTTTTACAGGCCGCTTGGGGGCGCTAATTTGTAATGTGAAGCTTAGTTTTGATATGTGTACAGTAAAGATTGCCCAAGTGTGTAAACCACAAGACTATGGTTAATATATGGCCGCATGGGTTACTTTATATACACATACACATACAGACATTCAGATATACATGTATGTACACATGCATGAATATATCTGTAAACTCTATATTTCCACAAGACTCTCGCTCAATTTTGCTTCAAATTTAATTCTAGGGCTTACTTAATATTTAAAAGAAAACTTATAAGACTTAATGCCAGTTACTATTAAAACAAAAAAAAAATCATTTTAAAGCACACATGTATGTACATATGTAAATATGTATGTTTGTATTTGAAACTGAACTTTTTGTAATTTTTGCTGCCTTAAGCTTTAATTGCAATTAAATCTATAGCGCAATTTAAAGCTGTATCTGGATTACTGTAAACGGCAATTCACCTCAACTTCTTAACGCCTCATTCAATAGCATTCACATGACTTTGCGGCTAATGTAAATACATACCTAAACTTTAATTATATTTACTATTGGCAAATTTTCTGTGCTTTTCGACGTGTCGCAATATGCCTTTTATACGATACAAATGTACACACACACACACACACAGCCTTGCATGAATAAATATGTATGTATATTTGTGTGTAGTATGTGTTCATTCGCCATTTGTATTCTCACCTTTGCCTATTGCTGATTCCCCTGCACGGGTGGGGAGCTTGGTCTTCGGCCACTGTGGTGGTTATATTCGCATTTGTTGCGGCAGTTTGCCTGCTCGCCTTTTCTCAGCACCCAGCAGTTGGCATACGCGCCATACAACAAAATTGTGCTCATAAACCGTGTGTAGGTAAATATTTAGCTGTGGCGTTTATTATATGCTCAAAATATATGTCCATTAAAGAGCAGTACCGACTTACTTTTTTAGCATTTCAATTTAAAATTGCGCAAAAATGAATGTTAAGAGCAGCTGTTAACGGCAAGCTGTAAAAATGTATAATACGATATTGATATAACGAGAACGACACGCCAAGCTGACCGAAATATAACAGTCTCTCGTCCTCCTCTCCAAAACAAGCAATTCCATTGCGTGTGTATGTGTGAGATAAAGAGAGCACGTTCATCTGAGCCATTGAATTTTAGAGTTGCCGAGTTGCCACTGTTTGTAGCTAATATTAATTTTAAATTGTCATTATATTGAGAATATATTAATTTACAGAATGTGTAAGCAATAATACTTTCATTCCCGTCTCAAGAGAAATGTGATAGAAAAGCGGTAGAGCTCGTAAATCAATGCATCTATATATTCTATATAATCGAATGCGATTATTATCGGAAAGATAATATAAGCTGTCCAATTTTTATGTCTGTTGACTCTTATGTTTCGTGTTTAGACCCACTTCAAAATGAGCTTTGGTCTTATTTTCGCTACACATTCTGTTGACGCGCACATTGTGCAGCTTGACAACCCTGTTTTCTGTTAGCGGCACTCTTAAGCAAGTCGCTCTCTCACTCTCGCTCTCTGCATTGTAATAGCAAACAGTTGTACTGCGGCCGGCAGGTTGGCTGGCTGGCGAACTGTTTGGCATAGCAGCGCAGCTTGCTGCGCTGCCTGTTTGCCTGTTAAATTGGCGGTTACACGCGCGCGTCAGGTACGCCAGTCGCCAGATATTCGCCGTCGCTATTGCTACTGCTGCTGCTGCTGCTGCTGCTTGGTCTGGTGGTGGTTGTGGTGCTGCCTGTGGCTGCGTGGGTTCGGGTTGCCGTGCTCTGTCGACGGTTGGTGGTGGTTGGTTGTGTTTTTGTCTTTCTCTCTTCTGTCTCTGGTGCCATTTTAAGTTGGCTTCTTGCTTATCAGCTGCAAGTTTATCGATTCTTTTTCGCGCGCTACACTGTGAATCATCGTCGTTCTGCTGCTTGCTGTGCGCCTGTTCTTTCCCTCGAATATCGAATCTCGATTTCGATGAGATTTTATTACTGCCGTGTTTACAGCGACCACCTCCTGACAGACAGCCATTTCAATTTTTTCGTGACTGAGTTTTGGTTTGTGCGCCGTGTGTACATTTCAAATAATTTATTTATTATATAGATTACGATTCTTGCTTTCTTTATGCGCGCTGCTTGTCATGGTCTCTCGCTGGAGACTCGTTGGCATTGTTGTAGTTGTAGTTGTTGGGTCGTTGTCGACTCGTTGACTCGCTGGCTCACTTACCTTCACCACCAACAACTCACCACGACGGCTTCATACATATCTGTATGTATATGTATGTATGCTTGTTCTTATGGTAAAGAGTGGTGGGTGGGTTGGGGCGCCTGTTGTTTAGCTTGATTTCATCATTTACCATACTTAATTCCATTTAAATGAAAATGAACTGAAACCGATTACAATCGCCGCCGCCGCCGCTGTCCCAGACTTGAGCCAGACACCAAGACACCCAAACGTTGTTGTCCCGGCGCTGCGCGTGCAAGCGACAAGCCATGCAGCCAGCCAGCCAGCAACTGAAATGATAACACGACCAACGGCAACGAACCCCAACAGCAGTCAGCATTATTCCACCAACAGCACACAGCAGGCAGCGGGCAGCAACAACAGCAACCGCCACGGAACAGTCAAGTGCTTGCTTGCCCAGCCAAAGCAGCGTGTGAAATATTTCCTACACACACCAGCACACAAACATATCATAGTAGAACAGAAAAAAAAAAAAAAAAAAATACCGAAACCCGAAGAAAAAACCACGACAAGAGCGACCGACAAAATTGCAAAGCTCTCAAATCAGTGTCGGTGCGGTAGCGTCGTCGTCAGCGTCGTCGTTGAATGAATGCGAATGCTCAAACAACAACACCAACTCGCGCGCGCACACACATACAGACATACATACATATACACACCGCACAACGGGAGACAGCACAAATCCGAAACCAGAACAGATGATTAGCCTAGTAAAACGAAACGAGCGACGACGCGACGCTGCAGACCGATGCGGGAGCGCACTTTTCAGTTTGCGAGCAAAGCTTTTTAACGCTCTCACAGTTGTGCGATGTACACGACAGTGGGACCAAATTTGAAAATATTTTGACAATTTTTCATAGAACATAATCACATAAAAATCGTTTACTAAAGCATTGTCTGATAATATTGAGCTATACATTTATTGCCATAAATATAAATTAAATAGTGTTTAATCAGCTTAGAGCTTAATATTCAAATACTATACATGTACACTAAATACATGTACACAAATATTTTAGCTACATAAATGTGTTAAATGTAAAGCTATTCCTTGTAGGTTTCTTTTACTTTTATGTTTTGCGTAAATTGTGGCAGAAATATTTTAAAATAATGTGAAGCTTAAAAAATGTTGTTTTGAAAACAAAATGTTTATGCCACAGTGCATGGGTCCCCCATTCTGCTATGTGCGTAATTGAAAACCGGTTGCACTGTTTACCGACATTTTCCGCTAAGTTGCGAGAGACTGACAGGGGGAGAGAGAGAGAGAGAGAGAGAGAGAAAGAGCAAGTTAGCAAGTGACCGACCATAGGAAGGTCGCCGTCATCGTCGTTGAGCCGAACACTTGTTTGAGTTGCCTCCGTGCCTCGTGTCGACGACGCGTCGTCGTCGTCGTCGTCGTCAGGCATAACCGGAAGGTCGCCTTTACCACAACATTTATTATGGAAAAATCGCGTAATCACTGTCGTATCACATTTTTTTTTTTGCAGCCGTCGTCGTCGCTGCTCTCTGCTATGTATGCGTGCGTGTGTGTGTGTGTCTGTGTGTGTGCTTGAGTTGCGTGTATGTGCACGCGAATGTGTTGGTTTTATTTTTAGCAGCAGACGCCGCTTGCCAACTTCAAACTTGTTGCAAGTCGTTGGTTGCGTGTTTGACGTACCAAATTGAACTTAACTTTTATATTAAAGGTCTTTGAGATTTATATATGTACATACATACATATGTATGTAGTATAAAATATATCGTTTCTTCTTTGTTTCAATTTTTGTCTGCTTTTGGCTTTGGTCTTTTGAACACTTCCAGGCTAAAAACTCAGCCCCTGCTGCCAACGATTAGTCCAGTCAGGCAGGCACTTCCCAGATATATTCCAATGCATGTTATTTGGTTGGGCCTTTATGGTGCTGATAGCTGCGCTCGCTGCTGCGGCTCGTTTGGGGGTTGCTTCCCAGGGGTCCAACACACACACACACACACACACACACACACACACACATACACAGACACGTATGCGTGCGTGTGTGTGCACTTGCAGTTTTTCTTTTTTTTCGCTGTATTTAAAAAGCAATTTTTTTTGCATTCTGTTTTGGCTGCTGAACATGGAAACGACGGCACCTTGCACATCGGGGCTGTCCATTTGCTAGCTGCATTTTGCACTGGAATGTACGCTACGCCACAATGGAAGGCCAGTTGCATGTTGCACTGCACACACACACACACACACACACACACACACACACACACACACACACACACACACACACACACACACACACACACACACACACACACACGTATATAAATATGTATATGTATAATATATATACAGTAACATGGCGTGGCACATGCACCACAGAGAGACACAACTTGGGGGCCTCTGTCAAAGGCCATGGACCAAATCCCAGGGCCTGGTCTTCCTGTTTGTTGCTGATGATTTGCAAAGTGAATTTTGTGTATTTGACGATTGTTCGACTTGCAGTTGTGCAGTTGTGCAGTTGCAGTTGCAGTTGTTGTTGCTACATGTTGCAAAACTGGTTACTGGAGCCTGCCAACTTGCCAACTTACATTATCTGCCCTCTCTCGCTGGCTCCCTCTCTCCTTTTCTCTCTTAGGGCGGCCCACTATATACACAAGTGTGTGCCTGTGTTAACCCTTTTTGCCATATACATACATATGTACGTAGTGCCACACTTGCCCGCTTTTCACTTCCTTGCCCCAACATACATACGTATGTATGCATGTGTGTATCTTGCAGATACATTTTGCATCATATGCACTCATCTTTTCTACCTGGCTCACTAGTTCCTGCTTTTTAGCCTAACATTTGGCCCCAGTTGCCCCCACTCCAACAAGGAGAAACCCTTAAGCTGCACCCAAATGAATTGCTCTTCGGAAAAGTCCCATAATCCTTGAGGTACACACATGCATACATGCATACATACATGCATACATGCATACATGCATGCATACATGCATACATACATACACATGTATGTAGGTCAACAAACTTATTTGCTTTCTTCTGGATTAGCTCAGTTCGATTATTTTCTAAGTTTTTAATTAATTGCATTACAGGCTTGTTTATTCTAGGCTAGTTGTAAATTTCATGAGGATCGGACTATAAATCCCGAATGTATGTATGCATGCATGTACATATGTATGTATGTGTGTGTATGTCATGGAAACTAGAATGCTTGTTATCGCAGATTCAGGGTATCTGGCAGTCAGGCAGCCCGACTAAAGTACTATTTATGTTTTTTTTTTTCTTTGCCTTTGTCTTTTTGTTGTATTTTGCTGTTGTTGTGCTTTTGCACCTTATGCCAATTTGGCATGTGTGTGCGTGTGTGTGTGTGTGTGGTTAATGTGGCCTGCGTTGCTCAAATCTTGCATCTATATATATATATATACATATATTTATATATATGTATATACTTCTAACATTTGTACGCGCATCGGAATGCCAAACAAGCAATCGGCAGCCCAAACACATTATAATTAGGGAGCCCAGCTCAGCGACTGCATAAAAAGGCTGATACAAGGGGTGCCTTAGCTGAGGGGGGGAGGGTGGGGGGAGTCATCATTATGAACATCAACGTTGTCGTCACCGTCTATTAGCTTAAAATGCATCGGTCCATGGAGGTGGGGCCAGCTATGCAAAAGCTTTTGGGCGAGTGTGCAAGCAAGCGAGTGCTGCGTGTGTGCGTATCTATATATGTATGTGTGTGTGTGTGTGCGTGTGCGTGTGTGTGTGTGTGTGTGTGTGTGTGTGTGTGTGGAGAGCTGTACAGTTTTGCAGTCCATTTTGCTACACTTAAAGTGCGCTTGTTGCTGGCCAATACAGCAGCAACATCTTCGCTGTAGTCGTTAATTTTGCTCTTGTTGTTGTTGTTGTTGTTGTTGCTGTTGTTGTTGTTGCTGTTGTTGTTGTTGCTGTTGTTATTATAGCTGGTGTGTGGTGCGTTTGGTTATAATGCGCGGCGCACACGAGTCGACGGCGCAGTCCCGAGCAACCCAGCGACAGCGACGACGCAACGACAGCAACGACGACGACAACATCAACGTCGGCATCGGCGTCGGCGTCGACGTCGACGTCGACCACTTCATCATCGACAAGCAGCCAGCCCCCCGTTGGAGTCAGTTGGCTAAAACAAAGCACAACTAACAGCAGCAACAGCAGCAACAGCAGCAGCAGCAGCAGCAGCAGCAGCTGTGGTTGCAACAACACCAATAGCAGCGGCAACAAAGGATGACTTGTGCTTGCACAACAAGAAGAAGCATGTGCTTTATATTTTATACACTTCAGGTTACAGCTAACTGGGGGCATCATGACTTTCATATAAGCAATGCGACTAAATCCACACAGTCATATACTAACAGCTAACTAAGGCATTTAAATGAGGCGAAGCAACTAAACAGTGCTTATAATTCGCAACATGTTAAGGCTGCCCTTAAGTTAGAATCGTACGCAATAGAACATGCTTATAATTCGCAACTGGTTAAGGTTCAAGTGAAAACTTGTAGAATATGCCACATAAGAAGTTGGCAGTTGATGAAATAATAATTTCATAAAATCACATACATATTTCTCTAAGTGGAAACTTTAGAATATATAAATCCAAAGCTATGAGAAATCTTGATTCTTGCTTAAAAGTAAATTTAAATAAAACAAAAAATTAACTTTCTAGAAGAAACCGTGTCCACATAAATTAGGTATGCAATTGAACTAATTGAAGCTAAAGTTAAAATTTTTGTATTTCATTTCATTTGCTTTTAAAATTCTATTTTCGCTATTTCTTAGAGAATAAGATTTTGGTCTACGTTTTTTTCAACTAGAAGTTTCATACTAGAACTCGACTATACTAGTAGATACATATTTCATAGACAGACTCTCGGAAGGTTCCAGTGAGAACGCGCTTTTTGTGAGGATGCGAAGTAAAGTTCAGTTTTTTCTTCTTTTTTTTTTTTTGTTTAATTTCAATTATATGACTTACATATGTACATATATTGTCAAGAATTGAGCGCCATTTATGAATATGGGACTTTTTTTTCATAATAAATTGGCTAATAAAACCAAATCGACAAAAACGAAAATAGTGTGTTTTCCAACACTGTCTTTGCAAGTTTACAGTTAAAAACTAGTCTTGGATCGGACTGGCTTGCAAGGAAGTTAAGTAAAGAGCGGACATTAATATCGGTACATTTTGTTCGAGCCAACTTCATAACACTTTGCAGGCAAATCTGAGTAAGCCAAGATTAAATTATTTATAACATGGCTAGATTTTCTATCAAATTATAAATCAATTATGAAGAATTTGTTTAAGACATAAAACTATGTTCTGGCATCGGTAAATTCGGGATTCCGAAAAGGTTCTGTACTACCTCATTGTATTTAAAATCAAGTATTACAAATTCTAGGACTAGGAATCAGAATTGATTTGATTTCTATAGCTGAGCTGCTCAGTTTAATCTGTAAGCCAAGATTTAATTGATTTCTCAACATTATTTCACACATGGTATTTTTTTGGTATTTTTTTTTTTTAAAGAAATTTACGCATGTATATACTTATATTGTATATAGGCTTTTGCAATAGCATTGCGTAAGTAACGGTACTTTCGTATTGTATCCGAAAATTTGGATTAGCTTTTAGCTTTGAATCTCATAATAGAATGCATGCGATTTGTTATTTGCAAATGTGTGCCTCGAATAGTTTTGGCCTGCGCTTGTTGCAACACGCAATAGTTGCCACATTCATTTGCCTGCCTGTGCCTGCTTGTATCCATGTACCTATGTATGTGTGTATGTGTGTATCCGGTTTAGGGTGTATAACGGGAGACAGTGGGGTTGTCTATATAGTTGGGTACAAGTTCTAACCACGATGACGCCGCGACGCGTTGTACGATTGAGTTGCGACCTGGCTGCAACACGCTATGGATAGATGGTGTATTGGTAACGTTTTGTATGTTGTGTGCTAAGGGGGTGTGGAGAGGGAGGCTTACGGGTGGCATATGTTGCTGGCTGGTTGGCTTGGACCTACAACGTAAAATAAAAAATCTGCGCGTCGACGTCTACGCATTGGGAACTTTCAGCTAAGTTGGCAAAAGCGCTGTCGACGCTGACGCTGACGCTGACGTCGCTGCCGCAGCTGCTGCTGTTTCTGGTGCTGGTGCTGCTGCTGCTGCGTGCACTTGTGTATGTGTGTACGCGTTTAAATTGAAAATGCGGCTAGGCGAGAGAGACACCCTGCCTAACCCATCCCACCCCCTCCCCTCCCCCCACACCGTCCCGTATATCATGAAGCTGCCACGCAGCCTGGTGTTTCTGTAGCCTGCCCACGCCCAGTCCAGTTGCTGTTGCTGTTGCTGTTGTTGGCGTTTGCCGTTTTCTTTGCTGCCCGCTGCGTTTGCTGACTTCGACGTCGTCGTTGCTGAATGCAAAGCGACGTCAGGCAGTCGCAGCCGCAGCAACAGCAACATCAGCAGCAGCAGCAGCAGCAGCAGCAGCAGCAGCTGAGCCAGAGGCAGCAACAGCATCATTCAGTTTCAGTCGCAATTCAAACGCCATCAAAATCAAAACGGTAACGAAAAAACAATTTTTTTTTCGTTGTTTTTAAGTTTGTTATTCGCGTTAATTCTGCTCACAACTTGTTGTTGTTGTTGTGTGTTTGTGTGAATGCATTTTTTTTTTTTTTAATTTAAATTTGTGTATTGTGCCGTTACAGAGAGTAAGCACAATAGAAACGCCGCAGAGTGCGAGAGCAGAACGAGAGAGAGAGAGAGATTGCACACGCAAGACGACAGTGCAGTGTATGTGTGGGTGCTTGCTCTGTGTGTGTGTGTGTTTGTGTGTGTCTCCTTTTGTGCATTGCATTTTGTTTAAGCTTTAAACAATTTTATTTGATGAAGTAAAAACACCGTTGTGTGAGTGCCGAGCGACAGCGAGAGCAAAGTGCGGCGAGAGCAAATGATGAGGTGCGGAAAGAGCACACTAAACGCTCTGTCGAGTAACAGCCGCAGCCCAAAGAGCGAGCGAGAGCAACTGCAAAAACTCAACCGAACAACTGAACAACTGAACAAAACAAAGCAAAAAGCAATGAGCAAAAAAATATTGCCACACTGTGACGTCGTTACGGCAAGCAAGGGATACAAGGTGTAGAATGATTTGGTGGGAGGGAAGTGGTGTGTTTCTGCAGGAGTGTGCGAGTGTGAGTGCGAGTGCGAGTGTGAGTGTGAGTGTGAGTGTGGGCAGTGGGGATGTATGAAACCCACCAACTCGAACTGGAAATAACATTTGTGCAGAACAAGAGAACAAAATGGATGCGCAAAAATGTGGGCCAAATTTTTGTTTGATGCTTTTGAAACCCAATTGCAAAAAAGCTGCTGCTGCTGCTGTTGTTGTTGTTGTTGTTGTTGTTGGTGTTTCAGTTTATTAAATGTGTGTGTGTGTGTGTGTGTCTAGTGTGTGCTGGTCTAACATACATGCTTACCTATATATACATGCCTGCACGAACAAAGCAAATATTTTGGGATTTAATTAACAAACTCAAACATTTTTAGTACATTTAAGTTAAATATCAAAGAGTCTCCTCTCTAAATAGGGAGGAAGCATATCTCGATTTTGTGTACCCTGGGTATCTTATAGTTCGACACTCCCCATTAGAACACTTTAAGCTCTAATAAAATCTGTTTAATTCTTTAGAAAATAAAAAAGAAGAGTTTTTAGAACTTGTTGGAAAGATGTTCCTGTGTATTTAGTTATGCCCATTATCACATTTTCAAGGGTATTCAAAAGCTGTCATTAAATGCGATTATGTATTTTTTTTATTTTAACAAGCTTCGCTTTTAAGCAGACGTCACTTTTGGGGTCTTTTATTTTTTTGCTGCCTCTTTTCTGATTATCTATGTTTTTGTTTCATTTTTTTTTATATATATTCGTTTTTCCTATATAGTATATATATATATATATAGTATGCTATGTGTTACTATATACTCGCCGGCGCCAAACAACAAAAAAAAAGCCCCAAAAGTATCTGCACAGTTTTGTGCGTGTGTGTGTGTGTGTGTGTATCTGACGAGTGTATCGTCGCTTTTGTGCCACAAATCACGTATTTGTTTGTTTCTTGCATAAAACCGTAGCAGAGATAACGGTTTTGCGCCTGTTGTTTTTTATAGCTAGGCGAGAATATTGAGCTACCGCCGCCGAGCCCGGAGCATCGATGAGTGTGTGTATCTAATGGATACATACATAAGATACATATAAATTGATACGGAGCTCCGCCAATTGACATCACCAAATACTTGCCGACACAGTGCATTGGCATTGTCAAGCGCTCTGTTGATCTAACTCGTTAAGTTGTTTCTGCCTGTTGCGACTGCTGCTGAAAGCTATCACGATTCGCAGTACAGTGTTCACTGACTATGTGAATCACCTACAATGACTAAATGGTAGAAGGAATTGTAAATGTAAATGATCATGATGATCTCGAGCTTTGCGCATTTTACAACACTAGTGTTATCTTTAAAATCACATTTAAAGTTGCATGCTATGAAAATAAAGCTCACTTGCATATAGCAAAGCTTTAAAGCTTCTTAAAATAATATTATTAAGCTGAACACTAAAAGCTTGTTGCTACGCTAGATTAATCGGTTAAATGTTTGATGAGCCTTTGTGTTCCATTAGATTATTTTCATACCCTTTAAATGTTGCCTGCCAGAGTCCACTCTAGCTGCGCTTCACTGTACGACGGGTATCTCTACCCATCAAACTATCTTAACTACCTACGTAGATGTCAGCATCAGCGACAGCCTCACTGCAGATACTTTTCTTTCTTATTAGAAATAATACGAGGCTTAACAGATACACACACACACACACACACACACACACAGACACACACAGACTCACACAGGCATACAAATGCAAAGAGGTACATGGGTGGGCTGTTGGCTGGCTGAGAATTACGCGAGGGGTGCAGCAGGGGCAGGTGGCACTGGGCGGACAACAACTACAACAAGAAGCTGCTAGCTGCTGCCTTCTGCCTGTCGCACATTTGCACTCACGACGAGTCACAAAATGAGCGAAAAATTATCAAAGAGCCGTTGTATGCACGGGGATGGCACATGGGTGTTGGGTGTTTCGAAGAGGGGAAAGTGGAGTGTGGGGTAACTGTTTGTCCCCTCGCAGCTCGCCCCACTCTTTTGCCCCGTCGGCCCTTCCTTTAGTGAAGGTTCAGTTCAGGCTCTCGGCTTGGTCGACCAGTCCTACCCAATGTTTGTCGCTTTGGTTGGCCCCGCTGGCCCCTTCGCCCCCCTCGTACTTACCTTCATACACACAACCTCCCGCTCACAAAACTCGCAAACACACACACAGAGACACACACACACAGACAGACACGCATACTTACATATATATTATCTCAGATATAAACCGATTGGCGTGTGTATACATAATTTTTTCGCTCTGCGTTTGTTTTTTTTTTTTTTTTCTCCACTGGGTTATTGAAGCTAGAATGTTATGCGAAGCACAGTGTAAGCAGAGCAAGAGAAAGACGGCGAGAGAAATAGAGGGCGGGGAGTAGGGACAGAAGTACAGAGACAGACGTGCACGACATTCTACAAAAGTCATGTATAATAACCGTGTTGAAGCTCGGAGCTCACAAATGATATCTAAATATAGAGAAGTATCGCAGGCGCAAAAATTGGTGACCGTAATGCGAACAAAGATCTGTCGATAGTTATCGATATTGTGCATCAATTGCTGTTAACAATCAAAAGTGTGACCGTAGAGCACAAATTAAATATTGCTCAGACACTACAAATCTATCGCTTGCTTTATACGATTATCCAAGGCAGCTCTTAAAGGCATTGCTGCATTTCCCGTAAGCTTTGAGTGATTGCTGTTATCGATAGATCACAGATATCGATCAATAGATCGCTGATGTCGATCGATAGATCACTGATGTCGTACATTAATTGCCGCAGTATGCGATAATTGATGCCAGCTTCAGCTTTTAAGATTGGCTGCATACTTAATAGGATAGAAAAGTCACTGTGACTATCGAATTATCGATAAGCTATCGATAAAGGCCATTGATTGAGCCTTACTGCAGAAATCCAATTTATTGAATTGTGGATCACATTGCATTATCTCAAGTCATTTTTATTACCGATTAACTATCTTTTCTTGGGCTCTATATCGTTTCGCAAGACGACTTTGAAAACCTTTGCAGCAAGTTAGCCAGATTCAAGATATGCCCACGACGCCTCTGAAGCCTGCTTAAGCTATTTGTACTCTCTTTGTCGATGGCATGTGTTATGCTGCACAAAAGTGGTAGCAACTAGATGAGGCGTTGCTTTTTCTTAGCATTTTTCTTTTTGCCAATTTCGATGCTTACGTCGACATCGCAATCGACTGCCTGGCTGTTACTGTTCTTCTTCTTCTTCTTCATCATCATCATCATCTGCTTGTGCTTGTGCTTCTGCGACTTCCACGGTGGCAAATATGACTTCAACCGGTTCAAAAAAGAAGCATTTACTTTGGCCTGGTCTGGTCTGGCCTGCCTGCCTGCCTGCCTGCCTGACTCTCCTCTTGTTTGTATATGTTTAGATACAGATACATTATGTACAAAAGGCGAGCATGCCAAGTGCCTTTGTAGTTGTTGTTGTTGTTGTTGCGGCTACAGATACGGCAACGTTGACGACAACGGCTTCACATGCCAACAAATATACATATGCATATATATATATGTATATATATGTATATGTATATGTATAAGGCTATTGGGGGTCCGTCTGTACGTCTGCCTCGGAGTGTATGTAGCCTAGCTACAAATTTTCGCAGCTCCTCTTGGCTACAGTTTAACAATTCAATATATGTACATAGACCTATCAAACATTTATACGTAAATATGCTATATATGTACATGCATACATATCATATGTGCATGTACTTGTACTATATATTCTCTATATTATCGCGGGTTCATTTGCACTCTCATCATCATCATCATCATCATCATCATCGTTCGACACTAGGCACAAAAAAGAGCGGAACGCAACAGCTGCACACCGAAGCATGAATACCCTTGCCGATGCTTGTGAAGTTATTTCAGTTCTCATCGATTGTTCATAGCAGTTGAATAATGAGTTATGCTAGGTGCATTGTGAAGCTTCTAGATACTTTAAAAGCTCGCTTCCATGACAAAATTATAATAACTACAAAAGATCAAAAGAAATGGTTTTAATTAGGAATTGTTTATCCCATTCATTTACAATTGTTGTATCTCTTAAGTTCTTGAATCTTTGTTTCAAGTATTCGCAAATCGGATTCACTCAGCTCTTATCATCTCTAAGATCCCAAAGTTGACGCTAATCAAATTATCTGATACATCAGGGTACATAGATAGATTACTTAAGTAATTGTTGCCGTTTAGTAAACCCTCTATTTACTAATAATTAACGTAATAAGTGGGCCCATTCATTAGTTAAGTCATTGATTTGCATTTACATATTGCTGTTTTTTTTATTTTATATATTTTTAATCACTTAATTAGACCCTCTCGATAGGCTTGTTACTTTGCACTTCTGTCGGCAAGGCGCAGGTTAAAAGTCGTTTTTTAATGCTGATAATACAAAGTGAAATTGTCTGTTGACAATACAAAGTACGACATATGCTCATATAGAAGCATGTTCAGCTAGATAATACTATTATTGTTTCATTAGTATTATTCATTACTTGTTTTACTTGGCAATAGCTTTCATTGGCGTCAGTCAAAATTGTATTAGCGCGGACTTAGGCCAGATATTAGAGGATCTCTTTGAGCTTATCTTATGAAACTTGCTGAACATATATGTACATAGCTAAGGAGAGTGCTTGCAAGAGTGCAACTGTCCTCTACAGAAAAGAGTGTTTTTTTCCAAGCTCGACACGTTTCTTTTTCTTCAGGTAACAATTTCAATTGTTTCACTAATTGTTCATTTGTTGAACTTGAACTCTTTTTTTATTCCTTCATTTATGTGAATGTATCAAATTTCAGATGAGTAAATAGCTTTATTAATGTACCCCCATACAGTTAGCACGAAATACAATCGAGCATTTACAGATGATTCTGGAACGTTTACCTGAGCTGTGTTAGGGTTGATTGTCTCATGATTGAGTCAAAGGCAAAGCTGATCACGTAATGATTCAGCAAATATGCGACTTCAATGGAGCAAAATCGCTTTAAAGCTGACCCCAAGATTTTGTACTGTGAAATTGTTGCATTGTCTTGTTTATTTAAATATATATCTAATTCACATGCATTGTGCATTTTAATGCAATATATTGTGCATTATGCATTCCCAACTACTTTCAATTAAATACATACATGCATGTATGTATGTATACGAGGCTGGAGAAACCCTTTCTATATTATTTTCATTGAAAATGTTGTTAGCTGTAAATTTGACTAAAAATTCTCAATCACGCCCACAGTGCGTTTGGCTGGGTAATTTCTGGTTGCAATTTGCGCTTCACTTATTTCCGCTTTCTCAACGACAATAAGAACAGTTAGACTATTTTTGTTATTGCGTTGTTATTGTTGTACCTCTGTTCTCTCTTCCTCTTTATCTTGCGTGTGTGTGTGTGTGTGTGCACATACAGGGTCAACTCGAGACAATGACAATGTGGTGTATAACAGCAGCAATATCAGAAACAAATCCAAAATCAAACGCAATAGCAAATGCATATGCAAAGGCAAAAGCAAACACAAAGGCAAAGGCAAAGTCAGAGGCAACAAAGGGAAGGCAGAATAGCAACATTAAACATACACCGGCAACAACAACGCGTGTCTTTGCGCCCTATGTGCTCTCTCTCGCGCCGCCTCTCTCTCGCTCTCTCTCTCTCTCTCTCCGTCTCTCTCCGTCTCGCTGTCCTACTCTCTTGCACGCTGTGTGCGTGTGTGCATGCATGTTGTTGGCTGTTAACGGCGTCGCTGCCAGCTGCTGTTGCTGCTGCCGCTGGCGCGCAGCCATTGTCGACGTCGTCGTCGCCTCGTCATCAACATTTGCGAGGCGACACATTTGTCGTCGGTTGCTTTCAGTCAAAATAAGAAACACAATAACAACAACTCGCGATTTTTGTTACTGTCAATTTAATTTATATAAGTATATGCACGTATATGCCACATAGGTGTATGTATGTATATGTATATGTAAATAAATTCATTTGTTTATTGTTTTTTTTTTTTTATATATATTTTTTTCCAATAACATTTTATTTGCTGTGTGCCTAAGCAATGTTTTTTTTGTCGTTATTTTTTTCTGTGCATGTGTGAGTGTAGAAACAAAAACAACAAAAGCAATTTAAGGGCGCTTCACCACAGCCCAAACGGCACATACACACGCATTGTGTGTGTGTGCGTGTGTGTTGTGTAGCTGCTCGCGTGTGTGTGTGTGTGTGTCTGTGTGATTGTGTGCGAGAGATCAACAAATTATAACAGAGCCCATCAGCTGCAGCTGCTCAGCGTCGCAGTGGCAGTCGCAGTCGCGGTCAGCGTCGCGGTTAACGTCGTCGTTGTCGTCGCCGTCGCCGTCGCCGTCGTCGCCGTCGTCGTCGTGGTTCGGTCATTGATATAAAATTTTTACCTTGAGCTCATTTCAAGTCTTAGCAAACCAAGCTTAAAAGCATAAAAATCTTGTACTCATTGCATAAAAAGAATTAAACAAAAAAAAAAAATAAAAATAAAAAAAAGAACTCTAAACAAAAAAAAAAAAAAAAACGCTTGCAATTAATATAACAACAACAGCAGCAACAACAAAAAGTGCGTGCAATACAAATATTGCGAAAGAAAAAAAAAAAAAAATTGCAACGCCAGAAAATAACAACAAAGCGCAAGCGAGAGCGAATCTGTGTGCAAAGAGACAAGAACAAAAAGTTATTTGTGTATTTATTGTTGGCCGCAATGTAAATGCGTTAACATGCGTGCGCTTGTGTGTGTTTCATAATCTTCGAAACAAAAGCATTTACAAATAAAAATACAACAAGAAGAAGAAGAAAAAGAATAAATAAAATAATATGAATTTTTTTCTGTGCAGTGTTTTATTATAGTTTCATAACAAACAAGAAAATTGTTCGCCAAGGCGTTTAACAAAAATAAAGTTTACACCTACTTAAGTACATACATAGATACATCAATACATACATACAACATATACATATATATAAATATATATATATATATATATATGTGTATATATAGCGCTCACAAATACATACGCATGTACCTACAAATACAGACGCCTATGTATGTATATATAATATACATGTGCAATGCAAAATTGGCAATTGCAAGCGCAAAGCTATCAACATTACCAGCATCAGCAATCACTTCATCATCAGCAACAACCGCAACTCCAACACCAACACCATCACCTGCAACAACAGCAACAGCAGCAGCAACTACAACAGCAACAGCAACAGCAACAACAATCACAGCAACAGCAACAGCAACAGCAGCAGCAACAACAAGCATTCGCAATTATCGCGCAACAGCAACAACAGCAGCCGCAGCAAACGTTGCAATTGCAGCAGCAACAACATATAAGCAGCAACAGCAACAGTTGCAACAACTACAGCAACTATAGCACCTACAATAATAATAACAACAACAACAATAACAACAACAACAACAATAATAACAACAACAACAACAACAACAACAATTGTTACAGCTACAACAACAACAGCAATCATCAGCAGCTGCAACACAACAACAGCAGCAGCAACAACAACAACAACAACAACAACAACAATCTTGATGATGACATTTATTATTTGTTTTACAAAGATTTTTATGTAAGTTTTTTTGTGCACAAAACTACCAAAATTTATCGATTATTAACAGCAACAAATCACAAACAAATACATAATCATGGGCATACATTAATTGTCTTTTTTATGAGAATGTAAACCTCATTCTAGCTGCATTTGAGCCACCCTCATGGCACCTTTAAGCCACCTTTAAGACACCTTTGCTGCATTTCTTAAAACACCTTTAAACTAATTGTATTGCTTCGCTTTGGGTCGACTCAAGCTGCGAATAGATTGCGCTTGATTTCACCTGTTCACATACTTTTGCAGCTCACATTTCTACAAATTTGCGAAATAACATTTATTTACATTTAACAATATATTGAGTTTAGTTCAAGTTTGCTCAAATTCCAAAAACAATCTTGTCCTGAACCTTCCAATAAATAGGGTTCAGTTAAGGTTCTGCGCACGTTTGGTTCTTGGTCAAACTAATCCAGCTCTGGGTTTTTTAATTAAATTTGATAGATTTAATAGAAATTAAACCTATTTAAAGCACTTGCTAAAAATCGATTCAGCCTATAAATATGTTCCAAAGTTTCCTAAAGCATACTTTGGAGATTATTTCAAATTCTCACTATTATTATTTTTCTATAAGCATTAAAAAACTAGAGTATGCAGCAACAACGAGTAGACTTTGGCAAGAACAACGACAGCAACAACAACAGCAACAACAACAACAACAACAACAACAACAACAACAACAACAACGATTTCCCGATACACGTCAAGCAGCTGCTTCGGTTTTCGATGCGATTTTGTTGCTGAGGAAAAATTCACACACACAAACACAGCAACACACACACATACACACACACACACACATACACCAATACACGCCTCGGCCATACAGTAAATGCCGACTAATGAGACCAATGAACTTTAGCAATATCAGGCGATACTTTGTGAGAGATTAAAGTTTGGAATTTTTGTTGTTTTTATCTATTGTATAGATATTTTTAGAATAGTTGCATAGATAAGGGCACAAACAAATAATAACAGCTCGATATGCTCTTGATCATGCCATACATATATATATATATATATATATATATATATATATATATATATAAATTCAGTTTGATTCAATTCATAGTTTGGATTGCCCGGCCGTATAATCGCATAATACAAATTGCGACGCGTTATCATAGAAATTGTTGCTTATCACTGAATGTGTTTG